>NW_025109450.1:240088-359452 GCF_011392965.1 Frieseomelitta varia
CTGTAACGCATCGCACGATTTTTCACCCACTTACAGCCATCTGACAAAAAAAAGTTTAAAACAAAAGTTGAACGGTACAGGATGTCCAATAGATGATAATAAAAAAAATTTCGAAAACTGTTTGTTTTCACAGCTAAACCGTGGTCACTTTGGATTAAACAAATAGGAGCACATAATAATTTTTCCACCGTATTGTAGACAACATTGAGACGAATTCAAAACACATATTATATGACATTTTTATTAACATGTTACTCCATTTACAGTAGTGGAAATGTGAAACATTTAGCTTCTCGTCGTATTTGATTCTAAGACGGTGTAACATAGTTGACCTCAGATTAATGAATATGAACATAGGACTAGAATTTATTTGCAATTTGTCATTGCGGTTCCTTCGTTTCGTATTTTCAATACTTGGTGGAAAGTAATCGCTTGCAACAATGTGTTCTTTTTCTAATTTCGGGAGAGTTGAAATGTTGTTAATTTTTGGCAAATGCAAGAAAAATTCTCGAGAAGGTACCAAAGTGTACAGAGATAGATTTCCGCAACGAAAGCAACCTTCTGAAGCAACGATTTCCACTACTGTAAATGGAGTAACATGTTAATAAAAATATAACATGTGTTTTGAATTCGTCTCGATGTTGTCTACAATACGGTGGAAAATTATTATGTGCTCCTATTTGTTTAATCCAAAGTGACCTCGATTTAGCTGTGAAAACAAACAGTTTTCGAAATTTTTTTATCATCATCTATTGTACATCCTGTACCGTTCAACTTTTGTCAGATGGCTGTAAGTGAGTGAAAAATCGTGCGTCGCGTTACAGGTAATACCCTGTATATACAATTATTATATTCAATTTCAAAAATGTATAAAATAAAAAAATACGCATGAAAATAAATTTCAATTATCGACTAAGTTTATAAACGGTAAACTTCCTTATAGTATCACCAGGTGGCGATGCTTTCACTGTTTCAGTACTCCCATAAATTTTATAAATTTTTGTCCGTGTTTAGTTTTAAGAAAATTAGCAAATTGTAACTATTCAGTTTACAAAGTTTTATTTCAAACTTTTGCATAAAATGATTTAAAAGTAATTGAAATTGACTGTATATAAAATAGTGTGTAACAGAATCATTTGCGTATAATAGAATTCCTATTATTGGAATGTTAATATGCATGTTAAAACTTGAAAGATTAATTTTTGGAGGTTAATGAATTTTTATTAAACATCTGAATGATATAACAGTGAGGGAAAAGAGAAATTTCGTTAATTTGCAGTAAAATAGATTGTAAGTAATAATATAAAAATATATTATAGTTTTATATAGAAATAGTTGTACATACACACACAGATACACACACATATATATATGTAAATGTACTAATCGATATCATATCTAATTATTTTCGTATTTTTTCAATATAATATATAATGAATTCCGTTACAAATAATCGTATATTGTTGATACTAACATTGTAGTTAGTAATTTACGATAGAATATTTTTATTTTTATACATTGAATTTCATATTTCTTTCTTTATATTAAAAATTTCTGTACGAAAGACAGTTCTATATGCGCATGCGCTGCCTAGCGACTGAAACTCGAACTAAGCTTATAACTGAAGTTTAAACTCTTATGTAAAATAATATTTTCTTTCATTCTCACATTTAATATATTTAATTTTTATTATTATACAAATTCATCTGCTTTACAAAAATTTCTAGATATGTATTATGTTTATGTAGGTTTCTTTTAGAATATCAGAAATTTCTATTCGTAGCTATGTTAAACCTACTTTCTCACTGCTCTTGTATTTTATATATATATATGCACTAAGAATACTTATTTAATTCTACAATACAGTACAGTATTATTTAAATATAAATTTTTATACATAATTTAATTTGAGTGTAAATTAGATTAACCATATATCATAACAATTTGAATATCTTGTTATTGTTACAATATGCATACAATAGTTCATATTGTTTCAATAAATTTTAAATTAAATAATATATATACAAATTACATTTTAAAATATACATATTAATTCTATATTAAATTCAATCAATTATCCAATTAAATATAATTTTTACGCATTTATGTACTTGCTAATACTGGTTTTCATCAGATAATATTTATTTACATTTGAAATTTGAAAAAAAATGTATAATGTCAAATATACATCAAATATAATTATATTAATTGTATAAAAAAGTTTTAGATAAAAAGTAAATAATATATTCGAATATATTATTATACAAAGTAATAAAATACAATTTTCTAAATATTAAATTAATATTATTGAACAATAGATATTGTAAATAATTTATAGTTTTTATATAACAGGTTCTGTCTAATGTTTTCAGCAGAGATAATTATATAATTATTATATAAATCTAAATGAACACTCTTGTATATAAATGTTCCTTCAAAATTTGTATAATAGCGTTTAATTTTTATAATATGAATGTATTTTATATATGGATATGAAAGCTTTCTTAAAAATGAATTTATATTTAGGTATTTTCGCTAATTAGTAACTCAAAGAATGAAATAATGTTTCATGAATATTACGGTAATTTTCATTAACACAAAATCAGATTCTAATATTTTTATTTCATCAATTAATTTCGATAATTTCAATAATATAAAATTTTTGGATATGACATGTGTACATTAAGTATGCATTAATTATTTTATTTTATTATTGTAATTCATTACTAGTGTAATTTTCGAATGGAGCATTTGCATAGTTCTCATATGTATTTGACTTTCAATGATTGACCATTTTAGTTTTCAGTGGCAGTAAACAATTTCGTAGAGAGAACTAATTTGTAAGTCCATTTATTGCTGTCTCTGGTCGATAAATGTGCAATGAAGTTCAAAAGACAGAATTTTTGAACTTGGAATTCTAAATTCTATCGTCTAACAAGCATTGAATCTCTTTCATAATTTATGGACGATATGAAAATATAAAACACGGTTCGATTATTTATCGATCGTGTCGGTCAAAGCTGTAACATTTAATAAAATTGTAATGTCGGAAATTAAATATTCGAATAGAATAGAAAATACACATATGTTTGGACACTTTTTTTTTCTCGATTATCCTGCCATAATCTCTCGTTCTTTTGCTCGAAAGATAATTTATCCAGGGAGAGAAGAATATTTCTATTTTTTGTATACGTGAGCGTTATATATAATAGAAAATCAAGATTTGTCTCAATGATTGCAATGTTAGAAATATTTTGAACATTGTAACGAACAATTCTGGCAACAATATCGCAAAACTCGAATCGGCGTGTACAACGTCTCGTAAGAGCAGGAGAGCGGAACTCGAACTGTCTTCTCCTTCTATTTGTCGGACTGTGCTCTTATTTGCTGGTTCTTGCGTCTCTCTGCGACTCTCTTTCTCTGTCTCTTTCCTCTTTGTCGATATCTATATACATACATGTTGTTCTGTCTTTGTCTAGCTTACCTGTATACACGCGTTACTCTTTCTCTCTCGTTCAATAGGGTGAGATCGGGCCACGGACGTATTCGACAGGATTGGACCAGCCTCTGACGTCATTGCGTGGACCGACGTATCTCGTCGACGATTGTCGAAAGCATGCTGTTCTTGCGCTTCTATATATCCACCTACAGCAATCAGCGGCAAATTCAAACACACGATAAAGTTAGATTTCTCTAGAATTGCATTAATCGAACATTACTTTTTCTCGTGTCTGTTAATCATGAATTTACGATTATTTGTGAAAATTAGTTTCTCAACTCCAACGAAAGGTTATCGATTCGTGCAGTTTTTTCAAATTCCAACAAAATCTGAATTTCCCAGACAGAAGTCAGGACAGACTGGTATAAAAGTGGGAAGCAAAGAAAGAAAAGGGACGAATTATTAATTTCTTTTATGAAGGCGAAGTCCTGGTGTTTTAAATATGGATTTTTACGGGTCGTGTATTCTTTATATGTATTTCTCTCGTTTCTCTTATATATACATGTATTCTCCCATTCTTCATGTACCATCTACGTTATTGCTTGTATTCTTCGTGCTACATAGAAGTCATAATATGTTTTATAAAACCGCGGATTCAGCCACTCTTGGTGTTTACTGATATAACGTTTATTATGCAGTGCTAACATTTCATTAATACTACTACTAATTATAAGAGAAATTTCATTTTAAATAAGGAATGTCGTTTCTCCTAGATGAAGAAGAAAATTATTTTCGCTTTAATGATATAATACATAGTGAAATGTTAGTATTCCACAAAATATATTTAAAGATTCGTTCAAAAACTGATACAACGAAATTTATTACTTATATAACTAATATACACTTTTGAGAAATTCGACCAATTAAACATAGAAATGATTTTTAATATTTTTTTATGATTTTCAACAGGAGCTGCTGTGTTTCTAATACTGCTCGTAAGAACATAAAATACCCGAAAGAGAACAATAATCGACCTCGCTCAAGATGAATGACATCGAAGTCTGCGTAAGCGGCTACGTGCTCCGATGTTGAGGAACATCAGCAAGGGCGCTAGCCGCAGAAAACAGTAGAGGTTAGGTACGGCCAGGACGGTACGTTCCAGGCAGTGGAGAGAAGAGTACCCGGAGAGAGCACCCGGGCCGGGTAGGTAGGTAGATATACATAGGTAGGTAGAGCGCAGAGGCAGACGAGAAGAGACGACCGCTTGAAATCCCTTTCTCCTTCCCGCCTTTCCTGCCTGCTTCTCTCTACCGCCCGTCCGCCATGCCACTACGAGCGAGCGAACGTACAGCTAGGCCGGCACAGTCCTGTAGCCCATTTGGCATTTCCCCAGCTATAGCGGCGGTCCTGTAGCCCATCGTTGTTATCGTCCCGCAGCTGCATAAAGTCGGCTCTACCTCCCCTTACCCCTCTGACCCTCTCCCATGCTGTCGACCAACCACCCGTCCACTCCCCTCCTCATTCTGTTTCGCTCACCTCGCTGCTCGACATCAACGTTTCTTCCTCTATCTCTCTCTCTTTCTCTCTCTTCCCTTCTCTCTCTCTATTCTTCCTTCTCTCACCAGCCTGCCGACCTGATCGTGTTGCCCTCCTTCCTCCCCCCAGTCGTACCGACGCTTCGACCAATCCCCTTCCTTGTCGCCCCATGAGCTCTCGTTGTCCGCCGTTCACTTCTCTCTCCCACGAGCCTGCCAGCCTGACGTTTCCCCCACTATGTTCCTACTACCACCAACGTATCCTTATTCTACATCGTTACCACTAACTCGCACACAGATATACCATCAGCAGCATTGGTACCACGTTTCTACAGCGACGCAACGGTGGCGCCGCCAGACAGGGACGCCTCGAAACGTTTTTACCCTCCCCCCTCTCTCTCCGCCCGTCTGATCCAACTCCATATACCGCCGACGACGCCTGATGCTGCTGTGCTGCGGTATATACTCGCGCACCGTCCTTGTCGTTCTATCGATTCCCTCCCTTCCTCCTTCCTCTCTTACCCAACCCCTTCTCATCCTACTCGTCATGTGCCCCCTCTTTCGCTTTTCTCTCTGCGTCTCACTGGCAGCCAACTTGCCTGTCTGCTTGCCTGGCTTGCCTGACTGCCTTGCTCGTTTACTTACTTGCTTGCATGCTAGTCTGCCTGCTAGGTTGCTAGCCTGCTTGCTTGGCCCGCTTGCTTCGTTCAACCTCTGCGTCGGTAACCTTGGTGGAGAATAACCCGCCGTTCAATTCAAGGAATTATGACGGCCTCTCGATTTTTTCTTTTTCTATTTGCTAGCCCCTCTTTTTCGTTCTTTGTCACTAGTTTCTTTCTCCATCTTTCTCTTCTGCTTCGAGATGAGCAGAGGGTAAAGCCAGTTCTTTACTTTGCTCGTTGGCGCTCATCCGTGCTGATATTTACGCGCCTATGGGCCCCGTGCAGCGAGCGCCGCCATTACCAGAACTGCAGCCATGATGTACGAAGCGAGTTCTGCGTCGGGAGCCAAAGATTATAATTACAAAATCATTTATGATATTTTTCGAAGTTGAAACGACAAAAAAGAAACCGGATAATTTTGAAGTTGAACAAATACAGAAGAGATATTTGTCAAGTATTACGAAAACAGCGCCATCGTTAGATGATGGTGCGCACGAGTAAATTGGATACGATTCGAGGTTAGGTTCTTGTAAGACAATTCTTGCTATTCGATTTGATATTCAGCATTGAATATTCTGAAAGAAACTCATATTTATCATTGTAATAGTTTTATTCTTATTTATTGATCAATTCTATCTTTTGTAAGGTAACGATGAATAATGGTCGACCGGTTTGAAGGTTAGATAAAGAAGCTATAGCGGAAATCAACGAACATTAACGAACACAGAACGAACGGTGGCGAGTGTGCTGTTCGATCGTTAATTATAAATACCATGTATGTACCTCATAGATTCTTATTTTATGTGTGTGTATCTTGAAAATAATTGATGATTATGTTGAATACATTTAATCTTTACATTTATTTTTATTAATTTATTTGTACAATACTGTATAAAATCTATTTCATTTTCGAGCGACCGAGACAATAAGTACTTTTGCTATACTTTGCTATGTGTAAACCATAAAAGTTTGTCTTTGTTATGCTTACACATAATTAGATGCATTGTTTTCTTATTTTTAATATATGAAAAGTTTAATTTTTATATAAATCTTTCTACGATTGGTTATTCAATCTTACGTAACTATTCGTTGATTTCGAGTGTGTCATCGTGTTTGCCTCCTTTTTTTTTATCACATTATACAAACATATGTTTATTTCGCGATGTCGATCAGCATCACTCTGCATTTGTAATGTAATTACACTCGATGTACATATTCATTACAATGAAATTTACATTATCACAAAACGGCTGCGAGAAAAAGCAAAAGTTATTTCGTACTTGAACTAGTAAACGGGGAAACATGGCGTTTTAGGTTAATCCCCGTTGCTAGACATTGCTTGAACGGGCGAAGTACGTTGGCCGTATTTAAACGAAACTTTCACCGTAATGAAATTTGAATTTAATTAGGTAGAATGAAAATTTAGTTTTATTAATTATTTGAGTCGTAACTGGAAAGTAACGGCGCAATTTCGCCGTGCTCATATCATGCCGATATGCACGAGCTCACTCGTAAGTGTAGAGATCGTAGCAGAGGCATGAACATGGCCGTGATCGCGTATATTACTTCGAGGAATAGGTACAGCAATTATCGCTTCACGTTAATTTTTGGTTGCTTTATAGGTGGCTACGTTGGCGTAACCAGTCAATGATCGATCGGATGGAAATCTCGGCTACGGTATATCGGCCGGAATTAACCCTTGAGATGCACTCTATGTGTCTCACGGGCCCTTCAGTCACTTGAAATTATCGGCGAGCACGGTGAGTAATTGCACTTTCAATTGGTAAATTATTAACCCCGTCGCATCTCGTTTGTTACGTTCGCGTTTTGATTCTGTTATTGAAACCCACCGTGAGTTTCATCCTTCCTCTGTTTCCTCTTTTTTTTTATTTGTTATTTTTTCAATAATCATACATCCAACCGTATTCACCGGATTAATAACAACAACGATAGACTTTCGAGTTTCAGCTTTTTTTTCTTCTTCCTACGAATATATATTGAGCGTGTTTTTTTTTTTACGTTTTTAATTAACAAATCTATATCTTTCGTACGAACTTCGAACACTAACTTTTTAATCGAGTTCAGAATCGAGAATAGAGCATTAAACGATTTCAAAGCGTCCTATTACGTTTTATGAGGAACGTCTAGAAGTTGTTTTACTGTTGCTGATATTGAGGTTATGCGAGTACGCGGTTCAACGCTGGCTATCACAAGTATTTTAATACGCTCGTTATTCTGTTCTCTGTCTGGCGGACCGGCGCATAGAAATAGCGAACGTATACAATATTTTTTTTTTTTTCATGTTCTTGACCTTTCGGGAAAAACGATCGACCTCCGTCTCTCTCCCCACCTCTTTGCGTTCCTGTCGATGCAACCCTGTCGGGTAGAGGATGTAGGATATCGTTCGCGCGACATCAGTGTCAGTCACTTGTTGAATGTCGGCCAGCACGTACGGATGAGCATCCGGCGTGCGTCCTTGCAGTGTTTTTCGCTGCAGCCGCGCGCATTTCTCCTCTCCGTTCGTCTAAGGTGTTGTACGTTGCCTGGTAAACTTGGGTCGCCGTATAAATACCGGCGCACATTTCCACGAGGCAACCAGCCTTGTGAAATGGAAATAATTTTGTCGGGAAATATTATCGATCCTTTGAAATATAATACAACAGTAGCGTAGCACGTACTCTTCTATTTGAACAAAGTATATATCTCTTTCACGTCGAGTTAGAGTTTTCAAAAAATATAAACGCGCGTTGTCGCGAAAATGTCGGTAAATAAAATGTGCATATGAGTCGTCACGTTTTAGAGGGGAAGAATTTAAATCTATAAATCGTGTGCTGTTTATATTTCAAAGAGAGCGTATGTATATAGGATGGCGGAATGTTTGAATATGAAAAAAATATTCAAATACATTTTGTCCACAGAACGCTGTATATTACAGTTTATATATAAAATTATACGAAATGAATTCTCTTCTACTTCTGCCGGGTTATGGTTCTATGTGAACGTTATTGAAATCGTCATCGGTTTTTGATTCGGAGTTCAGCTTCAGAGGGAGACTTGAAATTGTCCATTTTCGGAAATGAACGAACATCATTCAGCTCTCGTTGATATTAAAAAAAAGATCAAATATCGAAGTTGCTAACTCAATCCTGTATTGTAAAAAAGAAATATCATTCCTCCCGCATCCAAATATGGTGTCATTTATTGTTAACAGAAAATCCAAAAACAATTTATCTATCATTACGCTCGTAAAATGCTCGATAATTCAATAAGTAACACCTATGTGCGATTCTTTTGTAATTCTTTGAACAATCTTAGGCAGCGGATTAATGTTCGTGGATCATTAGCCAATGCTAATCACGATTTTACGTCGATATATTATATATCTGTGTGTGTGTATATATATATATGTATATATATTTCGAAGGATAACTCGGTGGATTCGTTATTAATTGATTTCGAGAATGGATCGACCGCAAATTTATACGGGCAGATGTAATTCGGGCTTCTGAAATTGAATCAAGACCGCGCGATTCTATTTTTGAACGAACGTAGCGATGCACTCGGACGACGACGAGAAAACGGAGAGTTTCCGTCTTCGTCGCTCTGTACGAAACCTCGAGAGTTCACGATGACGTTCTACGATTAGAGATTGGATCGAGTAGGTATACCTCGCAAGTAAGTTCGAACCTTCAGTCCTTGGATTCGAGTCTTTCATAACTATTCCCTTATAAAATATTCAATGTAACGTAACTTGACTTGATCGCGATGAAATATTAGAAATTTTCATTCTATTCTGTTATCGTTTAAATATCATCGAGCATGAAACTTCACGTGATAATTAATGAACGAGAACATTGAAAAACAATTGACAATACGTCTTTTAGTTCGAGGAATCCTTGAATGTTACTGATGAACGATTCTTAGCCTGATAGAGATTTTCTTGCTTTAATGATAATGTATTCCTGTTTTTCAAACTTTTTCTCAAATGTTGCTGGACGAAGCTTCAGAAAATACAGAAAGAACTTGAATATCATCTTTTTTAAAATAAATCTTTTTTAATTTTATCCAGAAGCCAGAAAAAATTCATTTCACTTAATAATAGAACCTAATTTCATTCGAAATCGAAAATTCATTCTAGTATAAAATCAATGCATTGTGAGTGCATCAATTGAAATATTTTTACTTTCGAGTAGCATTTGAAACTCATACCTTGACTCGGATTTGCAAGTACACATTGAACTTGATCCCATGTCCCTATCTACGATGTCTCTGCTTTTACAGCAGTTACATTGATGACGAGGAACGTGAGGATTTTACAACTGGAAAGATTAAGCGGGATCCACGGCTGATTTTACGATTACGTTAATGATCCCGTCTTCCTCCCTTCCTTTCCACTTTCGGCGAATTAAATCTTAACTCTCTGCACTGTTTGCGTCACAGGGTAGTTCAACTCGGGCTTCCAGCGACGAAATTTCTGTCTCGTCTGTCGAAAACGCCGGGTTCGAGTTTACGTAAGAGAAATTTCAATCGAGATAACGTGTTCGATATTCGTTTAATTAACCCGAAAGCTTGTGTCTTAACGCGAACGTTGTATCGTGACGTTAATTGCGCCTCTTTTCGCGGTGTATTCCCTTGACAAAATTTACGCGATGAATTTAAGAGAGTTCCCGATCTATTATTCGATTGAGGAGATTCGAACTTTGAACCAACACTGACGCAACGTTCATGATAATTTCCTTTTGAATGAAGCGAACGTCAGACCAAGTGCATCTTTTTTTCTATATTTTTTCATCTAACGCTTCCTCTCCTCTACGCTTCGTAATAGTCGATTCATATTAAAGATCAAATCAACGTTTGTACGTTTCGAATCTTTTTTAAATAATTACTAGGTTGTGAATGCTGCAGGAGATTCAAAGATACAAGAAAAAAAAATAGTATAAACAAGATAAAAGTACATATGACATACAGAATACACTGCGCGATATAATTATTTAGAGGCTGAAAAGTATCTTTGCTTCGCCCCTTATTGCTTTCTATTTAGTTTCGTTTGTAAAAATGTGAATTTTCGTAAATATCCACGGATCTAGTAATTATTTTTATAATTTTCCGCGCCGCGTCTCTCCGCGTGTCTACGTGTCTTTCTCTCCTCTCTCCTTTTATTAATTGCAACGCATCAGAATTTACGAAATGTTCGTGTTTCATGTGAAATATGTTCCCATTCCTTTTAAACAGGACTTCATTAACTAAAGCGTTAACGGTTTGGTTAATTTAAATAATTATATCTTTATCTCCGGGGGAAAATCACAAAGCTTTGAGCTTCGTTCTCGTAGAACAAATCCAGGAGATCTCGTTTTTATAAATTTCCTGTGTTTCGTGGAATTTTTTTAAACGACACGTTCTGTAGCTTGTCTTTTGATAAATTATTTAAGTAGTGGAAAGAATAGTAGTTAATTGAGTATTAGCCTGTAGCGTGTAATGGAATTTCATTCAGCTTTTACTTTCAGCTAAACGTGTGTTAGGTATGTATGTGTGTATGTATGTATGTATGTATATATGTATGAATGTTACTACGGGGAGAAAAGGTGAAACTCTCTGTTGTTAATGTTGCTTGTTCCACCCCCGACAAAGGGATATACCGTATTTTGATCTTTATTTCCGTTAAAGGAGAAACATTGCAAGCAAATAAAACTTTTATCGTAAATATTACAGAGCTACAATTCCGACGAATATTTCACGTATTTCGCGACTTAACATCGTAATACACTGAAAGATGCTTTACAATTGCGTAAGCAGTTTTATAAATTTATAAATATGAAGGAATAAAGGAATATACGATTTCTTTTATAATTTGTATGTTCACGCAATGAATGTGTCTTTTAATGATAAATATATAACTTATATGTACATATTAGCTATGAATTTTGGAAAATGAAGAAATAAGAGAATACACAATTGTTTGTTTCTTTCTTTCTTTCTTTCTTTCTTTTCTTTTCTTTTCTTTTCTTTTTTTTTCTAATATAATCCATAGTAATCCAGCTTATTTTTCAATATATAATAAATACTTACTGATTTTAATATTGCGTCTTCTCTTGTTTAATTTACCGCCGATGACAAATTGTGACTTTCTTGCATTTATTTGAATGAATAATGTTCACCTGAATGAAGAGTAATGTACAAAGCAAACTCGTTAATTATGACCGAGACCTATGATTTCCTACTTAAGAATTTTCATAAACTACGAATGCGTTATATTCAAGAAAGTCGTGTATCATTCTAACCTGTTCACAAAAATTTTTTGCAACTGTCGGTACATTTACCTAAGACTATCTCAATACACTTTCTTTAATACTAATTCTTTCAATTTCAAAAATTTCTACGGCGTTTCCAGCAAAGACAAAAATCAGTTTTATTCTAACTGGTCGGGTAGTTCTAGCATTAACTTAAGTACCACTGCAGTGCACATCAAACTAAATGCGAGACCTTAACATAAATTACATTTAGGAGTTCCAATCATCGAACGTTCGATGGAAACAGTCGTGACACGTCGGATCAACCAGTCGATTAAAATAATGGTGACGCTGTCTCGCTAATGTACACCTCGATAATCCATAACTTTACCAAACGCAACACTAACGCGTACCTGGCACGATACGATAATTATGTATCGACGAATCGACTGGTCTATCGGTGAACTGAGAAACTTATGGGGTGGGGGCAGAGCGTTGTACTTATTTGAAAGGAAAGGGGGTTGCTGGGATTTTTAGCTAATTACGGGAGTCTTTGTCCCTTGTTTTGTAGGTGCAAAGTGGCTTAACCGCGGCTTTAAAGGATTCTATTGTCACCGAGGGTTGCACTTGTTTGCTGAAGTCGACCTTATTCCGACTCGTCCGCTTTTTCAAGGTATATGTGCGTAGACAGGACGAGAGAAGGGACTGCGTAACACGAGCTCGACTTTAATGTGACCTCATGACCCTTTAAAAGGAGACAACCTCTTCCCTGCGACGCGAACTTTGATTTCCTCTTGCAATCGCGTAGATGGATCCCGAGCGACGACGGATTTTTTTTCTTTGTCGAGAAATTGTGACAGATTTTTAGCGACATTATTTTTGCAGGCTACCGATGCGAGGGAAACTTTTCGTTATTTGTGATTTTTGCTATTAAAAAAGTGAGGATTGGTTAAGAACAAAATAGATCAGTCAACTTTAAAAGTACCCTTGAATTTGATTCAGCGTCAGTTAATTATCATTATTATTCGTCTATTACAGCTTCGCAAGAACAAGTTTTCCTTGGCGTTAGTAATCAATTTTTAATTTTTTGGCGAATTAAGAATTACTTACTTTCACAGAAACGGAGAATTCATCGATTTAATAATGAACCAGATATTAAGTAAGAAAGTAGATGTTCCTTCTTGAAATTTCAACCGTTTTTCCACTGAAATCAACGGTTTCATGACTAAAGGCCTAAACTTTGAAATGCTGCACGACCTACCTGATGCGCAGGGGTCGAGCATTTACTTCGAAATATGGGTGCCCACTGGCATTTGTAGTTTAAGTTCAGAGAGCCGGGTTCAAACAGGTCTGAACCCTCGGTCCCATGGCCCATTATCCCAGAAGGGCCTTGGAAATTCCATTGGCCTGGTAGAATTGGTGGAGTCGAAACTTTGTGTCCCTGCATCCGGTGTGGCCTCGACTCAAAAGATGTTTCACGTGTATAAACTTTGGAGTAATATATTTAAGCCTTCGTCTTCTTCTGGTTCTTCGTCTATGAATTACTTTGGTTGAAAGAATGCGCCGAGATCATATTGATTGATTTAGGAAACATTCATGTGACCAATATAACTCTGATCTCTCTGTCGTTTGTTTCTTAATTAGAACATTAAATTTCTGTCAAATGAATTGGAATGCAAGGAGTAAAAGAAAGTTCATGATAAAATGACAAACACAAACTTTTTTTTTATGTATTTCATCATTTAAATTATTCGAATTTCTAAAGATGCACTCCCTACGATATTTCTGCGAAAAATTACAAATTAGTCGTTCTGATCACTCTGATAGTTCTAATTTTAATGGGGATTGTTACGAATAATTTCTTGTTTCTTATTTTTTTGTCTAATCCTTTCTTTTTATGTCGCTAACTGGTTTTTTTTTACGAATATATTGTAAATTTAAGTATACGTATTGTAGTATAATACGGCTCTCATCTCTTCGTTATTTATTTCTGCATTAATAGTTTTTTATTGCATATTTTTTGTTATATTTTCATTGATGTTTTGAAGCGTAAATTTAAGTGTATATATTAGGAGCGAAAGAGATCATTAATGTTCTTTTAGAATATAGTAAAATGAAATGGTTTTGCTCTGAATTGTAGGAACTGTATAGCTTTGTCTTTTTTCGGATATTTCCAGCAAAGTAGAATCAAGATTTAATTCGTGCCTGATTTTAAGGAAACAGATAGCTTGAGATTAATGTCGAGATTAATGTTTCGATTATTTTTGATCTTATGTCTTGAACAGTATATCTTGATTAATTTACTCGAATAATTCCGTTTTTCGGAACTATATACGTAAATTATTATTGTAAAAATTCATTACTTACAATTTCTTAACAACTTTAAGAGAAATATCAAGGAATTCGTCAGTAACAATTATTCCTTAGCAAGTTTTTCGCTTTCATAATAGCTGTATATAATAAATTAAAGAATTCAGTAGTATGTAATACTAATTATTTAATTTTACAAAAACAGTATACTGTATCTAACAATATTTTCAATAACTTGATTTAGTTCTCAAATGTGACGTACATACATGCGTCTGTATATGATGAGGATATTATATAATACTTTTTTTTCATTTCGTTGATTCAAAGAGCTAAGGAATATTTCTGATGCAAATTAATATGTTTATGTAGCGTTAAATGATGACCTACCGTTGAAACATTGAAAAGTTAAGACACTTAGCGATGATACAAAGACGAACTCGCTTATCACTGTGCAAACGTTTGCGCGCGAAGTGAGAACTAGGACGCGGCTCGCGGGGAAAAAATCACTCGTGTCACCGTATTACGTAGCGACTACCTGTTCTTTACGTAATATGTTACCATGGTTGTGTCTCAGAAATCTGCAAGAAACGCTGGACATGTTTCTTCGTAACAAATGATAGAATAACACCAATTTCATTTCCGCCATTATAACTCAAAATTATTTTATTCTATTCTATTTCTTTTTATTCGTTTTATTAAGTATCGTTTTCTTTTATAACTAAGACTAAAACTCGAAGTCTTAGTGTTTTGCAAGCGTTAGATTGGAATTATGATATCAAAATCTTGGAGAAATTATGTCCTGACAAAATTAAAGAACGTACGTGTTGAATTACGGCAAATATTAATTTTATTATCATTTGACGTTATATGTCATAAGTTGTCATAAAAGTTTCGCGGTTTTTATAGAACAAAATAGTGAAATTGTTGTATAGATCGATTACTTTATGGTTTAATCAACACGTGGATATTTATATTAAATTTTCTGTTGTTTATTTATCGTTGTTTGGTCTTACGCGTGTTATAAATGATCCCGCAAGATTTTGAGCATAGTATTTACAAGAATATACACTTTACTTTTTGCATAAAAATATCGAAGAATAATTCAATAGAATAAACGTCGATTGTTTTCACGCGATCTTTTATACGACGTTGAACAGTTCATTGTCTTCTCTTTTTTCGTATATTTTATTTCTTCTTACGCGATCGTACGCATTAGGGTTAGTAGGGTGCACCACTTTGTGTCACCATCTTGATTCATTACGCAGGATTCCCTGATTCGTGACTGGCGGTCGTTAGCACGGGAGCCTGTCCGCGCTTTTGATGAATTATTATTTTTTTTTCCATTAATGCTCATTCCGACGTTCCATGCAATGAATACGAAATGCGCTCGGTTCAATCCGAAATATACGCGTGCTGAAATAATTTATTAACCGCGTGGAGCGCGGGATATCGCGCTGTGCAAAAAAAGATTTTAATATCCCACCGTGTCGAATTAAAAGAAAAGGCTCTTAAACAAACTTGAAATTTACCGCGAAAGGAAGAAATCTTTATTTACGCGGTATTGTTAAACGTTGATTCTTTTCCTTTCATTTTTCAATCTAGAGACACCGAAACATTTATTAAACTCGATCGAAAGTCGATGAAACAATAATTCAAAACGGGCGAATTTTTCACTCGAGTCGAAATCGCTAGCGATCGATTTGTACGAGCCGATCTGTTATCGTAAATTCTCATTCATCCGGCGGCAGTATTCGAATCAAGCCGGTCGGCACGCGTAAATCCGAAATTTAGTTTTAATCTGAAAGAACAGAGGGAGAAAAAATAGAAGAGAGAGAGAGAGAGAGAGAGAGAGAGAAGAAAAGGATTACAGAAAAGAAAAGAATCGCAGTTCTTCGTCATGCTTAACCGCGGCAATTTTTCAGGAACACTTTCTGGGTCAGAGAATTTTCTTTCCGGCTTTGCTTGCCACGCGGTAATTGCATCGTAGTCGAAAAGTCAATTTAATTAAGGAACAACGAGCGGTTGATGCAAGGCAACGAGATCACTTGAAAAAGAAAAAAAGAAGAAGAAAAGAATGTTTAAATTTTCATAGAGGCCGCTTTAAACCCTCAATTTTCTGCCAATAATATCGTCAACCCCTCCAGCATACTGCCGCCCTCGTACAACTTTTCTCATCGTGGATAGACCGAAAGATAACGATATTCTTTCTCTTCGAATTAATTTCGAAGGACCCTTAAAGACCGGCTGAAACTAGCCGGGAACTAGCTCGAAACTAAATAAAGCAGGGCGAACCCCCGGAAGAAAGGAAGGGTGGTATAATTTTTGCAAGAAGCCGGTTTCTACCCCTCGAGGGGGCGATGACGTCACGCCAAGAGAAGGTGACTAGTTTCACCGAGAGGAAAGTTTCCCGTCGATCGCGTCCCCCTATGTCGGTAAAGCAGCAGTGGCGGCCAGGCAGGAAGTTATAAGGGGTAGAGAGGAATCCCCCTTTTTAGGGTGGTCGGTTTTAGGGCGGCTGTTGGGAATCCCGAGGAGCTTCTCGAAGGGGAGTTTTTTTGCCGCGTTTGTATTCTCGCGCGGCGCCGAGGGGGCGCTTTTTAAGCACGGTCGACGTGGTAGGACTGCAACTAGAAATCCAGTCTTTAATCTGCGTTACCAATTTTTTTTTCTTCCTCTTTTTTCCTCGCTCTAGCACGAAGCAAGTTGGGTTTAGATTTGCGAGATGATATTAACGAGCAGCGTGATCGATATTTCTTGAATTCCGTACATTGTGCGCGAGAAACAATTGCGAGTCTAACTTTCAAACTAATGGAAATTCACAATTAATTGAATGAATAGAAGCAGATAAAAGTTGTTCGCGTCACGTTGATGATCGTACGATGAATCGATCGATAAATCGTTCCTGCTGGATTCCTTTGCCACTAATGAATATGAACGGAACTCGATATTTCCAAGCTACAGTGT
The DNA here is from genome assembly GCF_011392965.1 of Frieseomelitta varia. Taxonomy (NCBI): domain Eukaryota; kingdom Metazoa; phylum Arthropoda; class Insecta; order Hymenoptera; family Apidae; genus Frieseomelitta; species Frieseomelitta varia. The sequence goes on from NW_025109450.1 coordinate 257,226, forward strand.
ATTTTGCGCAAGTTGAAACTATTTGTGTAGAAAGTCAAATTTCTCAGAAACACTGAAAGTAGTCCGATAACCAGTCACAGCTACAAATTTCCAAAAATCCTCTGGAAACAAGCTCGCAGTCCTTTTTCCCGAAAATCGTGCACAGTGGACGTGTACGGGGAGGAAAAAAGTTCCTTATTATATCCGGCACGAGCAAGAGAGGGCGAGGCCTTGTAACTGTTGTAAATTCTCTGGGGTTGCGCGCGGTTCACGAGCTAGTTGGACTAATTTTGTCTGGTGTAGCTGAACGAGAGCTGTATTAGAATAAACCCGTTTGCCCGAAATTGCAGCGTATCACGTACGGGCGCGTCGCATGCCCGCGCGTAATCTATGCATCGGCGCATCTTCTCTCTGGCAATAACCTCGTCACTGGAAAAGGGGGGGGGGGGGCTTCCTCCTTGCATTTAGGGGCTCCACCAAACGGCATTGCTATCCACGTGAAACTGGCTTCTTGTAATTTTCGATATTGTCGAGGGTTATACCGTATCTTTCTTGAAATTCCCGCGATTCGCGACTCTCATTCGTCTCATTTCCGCGTCTCTTCGGCAACGTCCCCCCTAGGAGCAGTCTGCTAATGTGTGTTATTCGTAGACCATCGTGCAATCACGTTGGATTTGTTAGTTGGAAAGTATTAATCATATAGTTTTATCGGGATAATTAAAGGTCCAGAAATATCAACTTTCGGTTTCTACGATGCTTCCAGGATAATTTCATCGTTTCGTGTTAACGTGTCTCGTTTGTAGATCATTGCAAAATGGCGTAGATCGGTGACTAGAAATATTATAGAGCGTGTTGCTCGACTATAATGAAATACAAACGCTGTTTCGAATAAAAAGTTATTCGATAAATTCACAAGAAGCTGTGGCTATATTTAAATAAATTTTGCAATCCGCGAACCGGTTTCTCAGCGTTAACTTTCATCATCTTTCGGTGAAACCATCCATCATCAGCGGAGGTTAATACGCGATAAGATTAAGCATTAGACAGCGCGCCAGCCTTTTTATTTCTCCGAGAAATCGATACGACGGTCGACGCTGGTCATGAAAGAAAGAAAAAAAAAAAAAAAAAAAGAAAGGAAGGAAAAAAACGGATTCGTGACGCGGAAGCGTTTTGTCGCCGTTCGTACCGGCGGCGGTCAACGACTTAAATATTACGAAAATCGATACAAATGCGAGAGATCGCCGGTTCGAAACGTACAGCACGCGACACGCTGCTTGCGGCTTTAGATTCTTGGCATCCTCCTCCTCCTCGCGTTTCCCGCGCAGGCTTTTAGATTCTCTCTCCCTCTCTCAGGCTGCATCCACCGTCATCCGAGGCAAGAGAGGATTCGAAGTTGCATAATTAATTTTTCTATAAATCTCTCGCCAAGGAATATCGCGAAATTTCCTCCCCGGGTAATATCAGCGGAGCTTAGCGGGCAGAGGAGGGAAAGCTCGAGGAGGGAAAATTTCCCCTTCCTCGTGTGCCTGGTAGCGCACGAGGGGCTAGGGCGAGCCAAAGAGAAGGAGAAAGAGACGGAGAGAAAAATCAAGAGAGAGCGAGAGAGAGGGAGAGAAGCGACAGAGGGTGGCAAGGAACAGAAGCAGAAAAGGAAAAGATCGAGGCTGGCTTGCTCCGATCGTGAACGAGAGAAAGAGAGAGGTGGAGAGACGAGGTTAAGATGAAAAAGAAAACAGGGAAAGAGAGAGAGAGGGAGAGAGAGAGAGAGAGAGAGAGAGAGAGTGAGGGAAGTAGAGTTGCAGGGTGGAAGAGGGAGATAGACTGGGGGTAGATGGAAGTTGAATCGGGAGATGCTTCTTCCACTCTGGTCTTTCGCGTCCTCGGGTGCTCCGGCAGTACGATTCTACGGAAGGAAATAATATTCTTAATAGAATATGAGAAAGCGTGCATTTTCTGAAGATACTCGCGAACGACTGACTACATTTTAGAATCACAATTATTTCTGGATCTAGCTGGTCGGAATGACGGGAGAGGGGAGGGGTAGGTGGGTGGGTGGGTGGGTGGGGTTGGAGGGGAGAGGAGACCGAGAGTCTCTAGACGAGCCGGGAACTTTTACCACGGGAAAGTCACTCCGGCGGGCTTTTTATTCTCATCGATAACACCGGATTAGGGCAATGGAATTAACGTTTCTTTCGTTTCGCCCATTATCGTCGTCCCGTGGCTCGCGAAAGGCGGCTCATATTGAAATTAAGGGAAAGAAATCCTTTCTGCAAGATTGCGTTCCCTTTAGAGAGCAAGAACGAGATCTCCGATCGAGAATGACCGAGTAGCAATTTCGACGCGTGTAACATTTTCCTTGAACCTTCTTTCTCTTATCCTTTCTTCCCTTTTTTCATTTAGAACACACTTTGATAGTCGACGCCTCGCCGTATAATTGACCCGCTGACTCATTAACCCTATCACGCCAGGACCCGTTGTAGACTCGATGTCACCCCGATTTTCGCCTCGTTTCATTTTCACCTTTTTCTCTTCTCTCGTTTTTTCCCCTCTCATCTCTGGCTGTTCTGGCCGCGCGTCAGCCTTCGTTCATCCGTGTTTACAGTCTCTTTGCACAATGTGAGCATGGAACGGGGAACACGCGGGATGAGGATTTCTTCTTTTTTCTTTTTTTTTTTTTTTTTTTTTTATTACTTTTAATTGCAGCCTTCATTATCCGATGCAAATTAAGATAATTAGGCGGCTGAAGAACGCTTTTATTTTTCACTCTCCAACCTGTATCTCTCTCTCTTTCTCTCTGTTTATCTCTCTTCGTTTTTGCGGTCTGCGTTCCTCTCTGTTCGTTGCGTGCTCGTTGTTCCCGCTTTCACTCTGCCGCTCTCGTCACCCCTTTTGTTGGACGCGTATCACGTTCGTTTCTTTCTCTCTGTTTTCCGGTACCGTTTCACTTCAACCGCCTCCTACTATTTTTTTTTCCTTTTTTTTCCTTTTTTTTTTAACTCCCTTCATCTCCCCCCTCCTCCCCGGTTTTTGTATCTTGTTCTTTGGCGGCGCGTACAGCGCTACTATTTTAATTCTCTGTGTTCCCTCCCCGCGTTTTTCTCTTCTTATTCCCAGGCCGACGACGACGCAGTGTCGCCGTACTTTTTACGCTTTCCCTCTTTCTCTCTCTCTCTCTCTCTCTCTCTCTCCTCTCCGATGTACGGAGCATTCAGCGCCACTTTTACCGACGCGCGTTTCTGTTTCAAGCGTTTGTAACCTTGGTGCGACTGTTCCCCGGTAAATTAGGGGTTTCATTCATCCGGCACAAGCGGTCCCGTCTTTGGTCCTTTAATTTTGTAATTAGCGTAGAAAGAGCGAGGTGAAACGTTGCATCGGTTTTCTTTCTTCTTTTCTATCTCTCTTCTTTCTTTGTTTTTACGAAATGCGACAACGCTTCAAGTTGCTCCACGTGTTGGTTAGAATTTATGCGACGCGCTCTCGAGCGTTCGATGCGCTGTATTTGTGGAAATAGAAATTCGGTCCTTTCTTTTTTTCCACCGATTTGAATCTTAGAGCGACAATGTGAATTGCCTGCGATTCTATCGAATTTTTGTAGATGTATAAATGAGCATTCATGTACCCTCCTAATACGTGCAATTTATAAAATACGTGTTACAAGTTTTTCGCACATTTATCTGCGCATAGTCATATCGTACGTATTGTCTTTACAATTATCTTTATAAGTCCTCGAGTATTCCATCAGAAAGTTGATGTTTCTGTTTGTTTCCATAGTTGCAATCAACGAACATTCTTCTAGCGTTAATAACAACTTATTAAAATTAAGATCATACGCTTTGCAAAATTTCTGAAAGGAATATAGGTGCTCGTATCATTTAAATTTCATATTCTAATACCAGATGTGACCTTATGAAATTTATATAAATTTTTCGAATTCTAATGTTTCAATATTAAACACTTGCCCTGGCAACTGAATGCGGACCATAACGAGTGACCAAACCGTATACAGTAATTCGTCATTTTCTCTTTCTTTTGAACTCGTCGGTATGATATCACTGAATAGGAATTATTGAGAAGTAAAAAATTTATTATTTGTTTTGCCCGGTTATATTTAAATATACTTAAAGCTGAGAAAATATTACAATTTTGGGACATTATTCCAGCGCAAGAGGTTAAACACTCGTACATAAAATCGTTCAACCAAGATTGAATAAGATCACCGCAAGATCTCATAATCTTCAACTTCTCCTTCAATTGTAGCATTCTTATTTATAGATACTTAATTGATATTAGCTGTCCTACTGACCCTCACATGTTACAATTAAATTAAAAGGATTCATTTGAATCGTATCTCATATTTACAATGATTTGGAACTGTCCAAATAGTTACTATGCGCAGCCTCTGCTAGATTGCGAAGATAAAACAGTGTCGTTCGTTAAAGGGTTTTGTTTCCAAGTTGAAAGTTTTCGAGAGTTGAGTTACCTCAAGTGAGTCTTCTTGTCCTCTTTATGCCCGGGTTATTTCATTTCCCTCGCTTTCCCTTTTCTTTCTTCCTTCGCTTTGTCGTTTCGCCGCGCCGCGCCACGCCGCGCGTTTTTGCTCTGTTTTTCTCTCGCTGCGACTGTCTCTTTTGAGCCGTTTGTCTATGAATACAAAAATGTTACCGGTTAGCCACGATTTTTCTCCATCCTGCCAGTTTCGTTTGTTGAGTTTTCCTTTAGCCAGAGATCGTCAACGGGACGTGTTTGATATTCCTTCAGAGGCGAATGAAATAGTCCATGCGCGACGAAGCCAGCTTTATCATCGTTCGCGACAATGACGATGCTCAGCGTTGCGGCTTGGTTCCTCTCGAATGATGGTTGCCAAAGATGTGATATTTCTTTTCTGAAAGAACATGACACATGTGGAAATACGTATAGACGTAGTGTTTTTAGTTATTAGTAATTTTTTATTATTTCACGTCTTATTATCTACTCTTTGTTATTCAATTTGTCTTTAGTATAACAAATATTAATAACAAACAAATATAATATAATATGATATAATATAATATAATATAATATAATATACTATAATATAATAATAAATATTAGTTTCACGTTAGATTGCGAATTTTTATGTATTTAAAATTTAATACGTAAAACAAAGTCTGTTAAGAGTTCAGTGTACTCTGTTACAATATTTAATAGACGAAATCTTCTATTTAAATTCTTATATTACGCTAATGAAATTTCAAAATGTTTTATGTAATACGTAGAGTGAGTTAGTGCATGCGATTTTGTACAGTTTTTTCTTATCCAACGAGGCCAAAGAGTTTTACTTAATATTTTCGTATCTTTGTCAATTTCTCCTCGTCCCGTTCTCGTGATTTTTGGACTCTGAATCTTTTCAAGGTTTCACCTCAAAGTGATCGTCGAGTATCGCTTTTTTTTCTTCTCCCTTTGCGCCAAGCCACTTTCTCCTCGCTTTTTCAACAAGTGCTTGCAACACTACCGTGTAATTATGTCTACGATTATTCGAAATGAATAACGCACTCGGTACAACGTTCTTGTGCACGGTTTATTGGACGTTCGAGCACCATGTTGTTGCTCTTTGCGTATTTTCATTGTAGCGTGTTTTTCGCGGTAACGTTTTAATAACCGATGATGCACAATAATACGGTAATATTCGCACGTGGTGTTGAAAAAGAAGAGATCTGAGATTTGGAGAGATTATATTATTCATCGAGAGGAGATAAAGAATTCTTAATCGGCTTGGATTCTAAAATCAGTGTTCCCTGTACGTGATGGGATTTTGTAGTTGGTCGCGGGAATATTCGATGTGTTTAATTTACTTGTTTGCAATACAAAATATATAGTTGAGTTGAAAACACTGTCCAGTTGTGGAAAATTTATGGACCGATATAGAATATCAAAATAACGAATGAAGTGAATATAATATTCAAAAGACGAGACAAATATTCTCGTTCTGTCATGTCACGCGGGGAAGGACGGATTAAAAGTTTGAAAATTACAACGCGGCAATACGAAATCAAAATTCGACCGGCAAAAGAAGACGGTGTACACGTGTTGCCTATTATACAAGTAATCAATATTATGTTTAATCTTGGATCAACTTGTTATGAAACTTTAAGCTACTTAATGATAGATTAAGTGTCGATTAAAATCAGATTAGTCTGTCATGACGTTTTAAGCTAGCTCAGATCGATATTCTCGGAGGAGAGGGGGGGGGGGGGGCAAATTCAACTAAATTTTTCAATATTATTTCCACCTGAATTAAAGTAACAAGTAAGACTTGCATTAATTTATCTCGTAGAATACCCGTGCACTATGTTGCTTCGTTATTTCGTTAAAATATTACGACTAAATGAAATCATTTCAATTAAACGGACTTCGTAAAATCTTAATTAAACGCTGTTAATATATCCACGAAACGTAAATTCATTCTTGATATCAACAATTACTTTCGTAATTACAGCAATAACGATTGAAATTATCAGTATGTTATTTGTTGACGATTATCATCGTCATCAGCATCATCATCGTTATTATTAATACTACTATTGTTCCGCGTAAAATTCAGATTATTATCATTGTTGTTATTATTGTCGTTACCGTTGCTCGTGAAATAGCCATGTTTATTGTTGCACCACGTGCCGATGCAAATTGCGCTATAAATCGGAACTTTAGCGATAAGTCGACGCTAAAAGATCGGGCGATCTCGTGGCATGCTCGTTAACTTTCCACCAGTCTCCACCTTGTCGTACGAATGGCCGACGACTTCCGGTGTCGTCGGTCCCACGAACGGGTCATTACGCGTGAATACGAGGTGCAAAACGCCTCAGTGATTTGATCGTTAGCCATCTCAGTCCACTGCCGGCGACGACTTTCTAATTTCGTATATATATTTGTTATTCGGATCGTTTGCGCATCTATTTCCTTTAATTTTTTCCCTCAATTATCTACCTGTAGATTAATGGAAACGAAAATTATAACCGGTGCCGTTTCTTCTTGAAAAGCACCTTTGTTATCCGTTCGGAAATTTAATCGAATAAATTGCGTCGTTGAAACTTATCGAATATACTTTTCGTTTTATTTCCTGTTTCCACTCAATTTCTCATCGTGTTATCATAAACGAAGTCAAATTTGAAGCTGATGGTTCAGTTCGTCGTTCGTTTGTTTCCTATTCGAATTAAACGTCCTTACCCTTCACACCGTGCGATCAACAGATATTTATTAATTGAAACCGACACAGCCAGCGCGTTAGTTCGTTTCGTCTATCGTCGATTTTGCTCAACGCATTTTTCGACAATTAAACTCATCGAGTAAAAAGCACACTGCTCTTTGGTCGTTATTTTTTTTCGATCAGTCGAAATTAATTGATCCAGTTGTATCATCCGCGGTTAAAGCGAGAAATTCGCGGCCCGACGTTAACGCGGGAAAGTTGCGTCGGAAATATCCCCCCCCCCGAAAAGTATTTATAATTATAGTTGGCGCGCGTTGCAACAGCGAAGCCAGGTAGATATTTGTTACGAGGGCGAGCCGTTCACCTGCCGAAATTTATGAAGCAATGCATTATCAAAAGTTTAACGAACGAGCACGTTAATGTTAAATTAAAATCGATACGTGGAAACCGCTTATTTGGCTCGGCCAACAGAGAGGGTGGACTCGCGAATTTTGCACGGAACTCGTGCCATACGTTTCAAGGTCAGCCACCACTCGCGTTTCGTCGCGTCTTTTCTCACGGGGTCCCCTCCCCTCGCTCTACACACATATCGCTCTTTCCACCGATGCACTCGGGATGTGCCGTGACTTCCGGCCAGTTTTCAAAACACGCGACAACGCGATAGTCAACGCTTGGAACATCTGTCACCTTCGCGATAATTAACCTTGCGCGGTTTCATATTTTTATTAACGTAGCTACGAACATACAGAAGTTGAATTCCTTTCTTTCATTATCGTTTAGTATATTGCTCTTTGAACTTGTTGCACTAATTTATAGAAAAATATATCGTGAGAATGATATAAGTAACGCTATAAATATCACAGTACATCTGTAGGAATAGTTAACAAAGTATTGACATTGGCAAGTCGACGTCTTCAATTCGAATCATATTTTATTTTGGAGTATCATCTTCGTAGATCTTTACGTAGTTTCATATTTTGATTAACATAGCTACGAACATACAGTTAAGTTTCTTTCTTTCATTATCGTTCACTGTTTTACTCTTTAAACTTATTGCAGTAATTTATAAAAAATTATAATGTGAGAGCAATGTATTAGGTATCGCTGTAATAAATGTCACAGTATACTTGTAATTGAGAAACTATTAACAAATACAAGACAATATCTTCAATTCGACCAAGTCATATTTTACCTTGAAACATCTATCACCTTTAACGTAGTTTCATATTTTTATGAATACAACTACGAACATACAGAAATTGAATTTCTTTCTTTCATTGTCGTTCAGTATCTTATTCTTTGAACTTATACTTAGTAATTTATAAAAAAAACTATATTGTGAGAGTAATATATCAGGCATGGCTATAAATGTCACAGTATACAAGTCAGTGTCTTCAATTCGATCGAGTCACATCTTGTAAGTTATCCTAGAATGTATAATGACCTCGTCACAGCGATTTGTATCGTTTAAAACGAAAAGAAAAACACGGAAACGTCAAGTGATACCGATACAGCAAACGCTAGCAGCAAGTACCATTCTTTTCCGAGTAGAATCGTCCTGTTACCATTCTGACCGGCTAATATTTGCAAACGAACCTTTAAACTTTTAAACAACCTTTAAACCACCGAACGAGTTCTTCCGTCGTTGCGAAACTATATTTCCAATTTTCTTTCAGTCACGGGCACAGAGCCTGTGGCGTGCGTTCCACTCGAGGGGAGCGCAGCATCGTCGAGCCTCGCGCCCGTTCGAATTAAAAATTAAAATTAAACATTATCTGCTTGGCGGATCGCCGGCTCGAAATAATTCCAGGCTGGCTACACCCCGGCTGCCGCGTATCGAGCGAAAAAAGGAACTTTTTTGTCCGCACTCTGCGAACGATTGATAATTACAACGTGTGGCCTTCTCTGACCGTAAAACGATTTCACGAAGCGACTACTGAAGCGCTTTACGGAAATGCTCGTTGCGTTGTTAACGGTTCGATACGATTTCACGAGGATCGCGAGATAAAAAGAGACGGAGTATATTACGCGTGGAGGAAGAAATGATTTCGCGACGTGACAGTGTGCGGATGATTTCGAAGGGAAACGTCGCAGGGACTAGAGATGGGATCGAGCATCTCGCAAGGAGATGCGTGGATTTCCTATAAGCGTGTGCGTCAGAGATTCGACTCAGCACATTTCCGTGCGTTTTCAAAAGTTGCTCGTTCAGTTGCTCGAACTCTGTTTCAATTAATGAGGAAGGATAATTGAAAATTAGCTGTTTCTGTTCCCGGTGGTTCTCAATTTGCGAGTTTTCCAAAGAAAGAGGAACTTGAATCCAAAATTGGAAACAATTCGTTTCCACACCCAACACGGTCTCCTAATCTATACGTACCTACTCATTTCCGTCACTTTATTACCAAATGAGTATGCTCGTTCTAACGTAAAACGAATGCATCGCGAGTGTGAGGCTTGCTGAAATATTTTTACACTCGAGCGATAGTGTTCGAAACCCGTGAAACGAAACTTGACTCGGACTTGATCCCATCCGTAGAGCAGAGACCGGTGGTTCTCGCCGTGGCAAGAAGCTCGAAGCTGGATGGCTCGGTGTGGGCGTCACGCATCAGCTCCCAACAGGAAGCCATGCCTACTTGCACCGAGTTGCACAGTTTCCCCCGTGGCTCGTAGCTTAACTCCGTGCGAGCCCTTCCTCGTGTCCACTGCACCTCGCCCTGCAACCGATTTAAAAGTTAAACCGGCCACTTTCTGACTTGACCGTGAACCAGCAACGCTCTCCGCATTTGTGTCTGCATCTCCATCGTCGCCGTGGAAGTAGAAAAGTCTTTCGTTCTTCGAGGATCACGTAGAGGTCACCTCGATTTTCGCGGTTCTTGCAAATATGGTGGCATCGTCGTTTTTTTTTAAAAGACAGTTTTAACCGATGTATCACTATCATTTAGAAAATGACCGTAATAATTCGTTGAATCTTTTTTTAATCTTTTGGTCAGAAATTTTTACAATCACGGGGTCTTAATTTCGAATTTGAAGTAGAAGTAACAAGGTCAGAGAAAGTTTCATTGTATCAATGAAATAGAGTAAAACAACTAAGTCTAACTAAGTAAATATTAGTTATTCCTAATACATTTTTTCATACACGTTCAATTTCCTTCTCCCTTGCTGTAAATGTTTTACTTCAATTCACGGTGTGTGTGTGTGATAGTAACGGTTGAATCTTGGTTCTGAAACAAACGAGCAACATCCTCCAAAGGCTACTAATTGTCCTCGTTGTATCCTTACGTGGCTGGTTTGGTCCGCGGGACTTGAAACTTGGACTTGGAACCGCTTTATGGAATTGCTTTTAATTTCTTGCTTTTAATAAATTTATTATTGCTTCTCAATAATTTCTATCCAGTGATGTCATACTGACTAGTTCAAAAAGAAAGCGATGTATTATTGTATACAGTTTGGTCACTCGTTATGGTCCGCAATTAATTATCAGCGCAAGTTGGTTAAAGAAGCTTTAACCTCTTGCGTTGGAATGACGCGCCATGCACGTCGAGAATTTTTTGTCCCAAAATTGCAATATTTTCTCAATTTTAAGTATAACCCAGGCAAAAACCCAAAAATTTATTATTACCTCTCAATAATTTCTATCCAGCGACATAATATCGACGAGTTCAAAAAGAAAGCGACGAATTATCGTCTACGATTTGGTCACTCGTTATGGTCCGCAATCAGTTGCTAGCGCAAGTTGGTTAATGGCTTTTCTTAGCGATTTAACGAAAGACTATCGTGATATTGTGGAATATCATCGAAACATCGTAATAGTTTATTACGCACACGAGCACGCGTTCGTTAAGCGCGAGCACATAAATTTGGAGAAGTTCGCGAAGCTGTTTCTAAATCACGCGAGTCCTAGTCAAGCGGTAGCTATCTTTGGACCACCTAGGTCGTGCATCGTTTCGAGCCTAACGGTGAATCCTTCTCTCTCTCTCTCTTTCTCTCTCTCCTCTCTCCTCTCCTTTCTCTCCATCTTCCTCTGTTACCAGGCATTCCTCTCTCTTCTCTATTCATTCTCTCTCTCTCGTTCTATCGTGCTCTTCCTTTGCATTCTTGTCGCCACGCTAGCTTTCCTAGAAATCGGCCTATTTCAGAACGTCGCGAGACGAGTTGGTTTCATTTTTAGACGTTAACGCGCCGAAGGGGAATTCCGACGGGAATCTCGCATCGAGGATGATCTACATGAATGACTGCTGTGCACTACAACTTTATAATATTTATTCAATAATATTTATTTAATACTGGATCACATGTCTGAGTTGAAAATTTTACATTCCTGCATTTTTCTTTTTTTTTTTTTTTTTTCATGAATGCGACCCATTTGTAGTGTAAAATAAAGTGTGGTGTCTTATAGATAATTTTGAAAATCTTTGGATTCGAAATTTTTGAAAATTCTAGGAAAGGAAAATAGGAATTTCGAGTCTTCGGGGACGGTAGTCGCAAGTTTCGTAGAGTAAAAAGTCTTTCGATGTAGAAATTTGAAATTTTTGGGGTCGGAAGTCGGGAGAAGAAAATTTGCTAAAAATTTCTTAGGAGCGAAAGTTCAAAAATTTCTAATGTTTCATCGAAAAAACGTCGAAACTGCTACTGTTTCAAACTCTTTCAAATTTCTAGCCTTTCGTTGAAAATTAATTTCCTCCGAATCGAATCTCCTTATCTTTCGTGTCTAAACGTGGTGTGTTTTACCATTCGAGTGAGAAATTACAGATAGTGAATCGGTAAACTCCGGGCGCATGAACTTCAGTTATATGAACTGTTTGTCTCCCAGCGGGTTCACAGTAGAATGGGGCAGGTCGGTCGTAATCCGGTGCAAAAGTTCGTGCAAATATTTGACATCCATTAAAGACCCGTGATATATGAATTTTTGCCTTCGATAAAACTCGCAGTCGCAGATTTATCAAATTTATATCCCCTCTTATTGAGATAAACGACCTCGCTTGATTATTTTATACGACTCGCTTAATCGCCAGTTCTGGTTTTTAAAAGTAGAACTCTCGTCTTATGTTTATCAGCGAAACGGAGCCCCGGCACTGTCTTAACATAATGAACTTTGAAACTTTAACGAACTCGTAACTCTTTAATGGCACAATTATTCTTACAGCAAAGAAAAGCGACTTGATCCTCGATGTTTCTTTTTTTCTCTCTTTCTAAGAATGAAAATATCGATTACTTAACAACTTCGTCGGACATTTTATTCTTCTTTTTAACCTTGCTATCCAGATCTTTTTCGCGTTCTAATGACCTTCCTATCTTTTTCAAGGATTTTACATTCACCAAAGAATTTTCCACTAATGCTGTTAATAATATTCCACTGAAAGGTCGTTTGTTTTCCAAAGAACGTGTATCAAAAAATTATGCTCGTTACGAAAATTTCGATGTCTACATGGAAAATTCTCAAAAAGAAAAAAAAAAAAAAAATAACAAGAACAGAAAATATCGTGCCAAAGCAGAGGATTATGGCAAAATTAATAATTAAAGGACGTTCACAAGCGATCCTTTGGCAGAATATTATTTCGATCAATGTGTTTGTAAGCTTATCGCTGCAGATCGTTGAACGCATTGAAACCAGGTTTATTCATCTTCGTTCGTACAGTTCGTATTGGCGGTTAGCTCAAACATCGATTCGCTATTTGGTAATCTTTTTTTGCAAAGAAGAATTATTATAAATGCCTCTAACAGTTCAGATCCGTCGGAAGTTAATAGTTACACGAGGCAAGTTAATGGACTCCGCGTAATTCCTCTGTAACAGGAATTTAAGTCGGGTTCAAAGCGAACGTAGAAACGTAGTAATTACGTGGTAAATTATAACGATGCGCGGTATCGATGCAAAAACTGGAAAAGGCTATGTTAACGAACGCACTCCCTCTCTATTTATGTAATAAGTATCGCGAGGGTTACTTCAATGATTTTTGTATCAGATGTAATTTCAGTCTTAAGAAAGCACGAGATTTTTGTAACGATGGGAAAACAATTATGAAAATTATTTGTTAGAAGGTACGAGATTAATGTTCTCATATTTTATCGAAACTATCGACAATTGATTTGAGTTGTTCAGAAAACGAAAATAGCAGTGAAAAGATATGCAAGGACTATTTGCCAATTACAAGAAAAATCTGATAAATTATTCTATGAATTATTTTTTAAATTATTATTCACAAAATTTCATACAGTTTTGCACGAAATTTCAGAGTAGCTTACCTAAGAATGGAATTCAAATCTGGATAAACAAGGACAAATATGAAAATGATTTAGTAATTTTTCCACTGTTAGTTAACGGTACTGCACTATATAAAAAAGTGACAATCTTCATCTATTAATCTTGAAATAACACGGGATATTAGTTTCTAATTAATTTTTTCATTATTTCCTGATCTTCTTGTTATGTATATTAAAATTAGAATCAATCTTATCGAGTGTGAACCAGTTTATCGTTCGATTAATTAATAACGTTTAAAATATAATTGAATAATTTGCTTACACTCAACATCGAGCACGAAGATTTCCCTTGTCGAATCATTTCTAATCGAGTTTGACTTCATTCTGTTCAAGTATTTTGATATTTGATCATATGCACACGCGCAATGTCTTGGCATATTTTTATTCTTTCGTGCAAGAGGATTAAGTGCCTCTGCGAACCCTTCCTCGTGGATCGTCGACCACGTACCATTTCCCGCGGAAGGATTAGGTTCGAAAAATCGGGCATTCGATCAGCATCGCGAGGGAATTCGATTACGAAACAACGCGAACTGCAAAATTCCCGATGTAATCGGCTGGTCTTCTTATTCCGTCGTGGCGATCGGACGATATATATTGCTGACTATCGAGACACGAGACGGAGAAGAATTTATTTCGTGACACGGTCGTTTTATCCAAGAGCTTGCCAGATTCAATTCGGCACCGATTGTCTAACTCCATGCTCTCTGTTCTTAATCTGCGAATCGCGGCTTCTAAATAAACGATACAAAATAAGCGACTTTTTAGCGTGTCGCAACGATCAACGATCAAATGGTCAAATTGATCGATTTATAAAGAATTTTTTATCTTTTTGTATTGCATCTATTTTTGTATATATTGCCACCTTGTGTATCACAGTGATTTACTGTTTTTACTTGCAATTAACATTAGAACTATGAGAATGGTCGAAATGACCAATTGGCAATTTGTTACCAAGTAGAAATTTTATTGATTTATATATTTGGAGATTGCAGTGGTCTTCTGTGGAATATATAAATCGAAGATTCTTTGTAACACTTTTCCTATTCTTTGCATTTCAGTTTTATACTCCAGTCATCGATCCAACGTTAAGTCGATTATGTAGTGAAATTAAACGTTCTATCTCTATTAAGTTCAAAGCTAAATCACTTAAAGATAATTGAAGTTTTATCGTTAGATCTGTAGATCTTTATGCAAATTCATATTTAAATATAAAAAAAGAACTTGAAATATTTACTTGCGAGGTAAAAAAGAAAAGAGAAAGAAGCATAAGAGATTTAAAATATTTCAATAATGAAAAAATGCCAAGACATTTCGTGACTGTTGTTAAAAAAAAAAAAAAAGTAAATTGTAATATTGTTACGTTCCCAGAAATCAACTTTCTCGCGTTTCTATCCCTTTTGTACCTCGTTCTTCCTTATTTCTCTTTTCTCTTCTTTTCGTTTATGATGTAACTGTTTCACGTAACGGAATGAGCATTAGTTTGACCTACGCGTGTAGTTGCCCCTCGGCGTGGCTCATTATACACACGGTCGCGTGAGTGATTTGTAACTGGATGTCGCGAGCTGGTTAATCGATAACTATAACGTTTCGTTTGCATTTTGAACGCGCGTTTTGTGTCCACGCGAAGCTTGGCTTCGTGACAATTGAAATACATCCGAGATATTTGCAATGACTCGCTGCACATAGTAGCAGCTTTTTGACACGTTCTCCTTTTTCAAAATTATTCATGGAATTCCAATGGCGCGAAATTAAAGGTTGAAATTGTTTTTTTTTCTTTTTGATATTTAACGAAGCTTCATATTTCATTCGGTTACAAAGCGAATGCTTATTATGCTTATTTGTACTATAAATTTAAATTTTTTTTGAATTTTCAATATTATTAAAAATCACTAAAATAAAATAAAATACTATTAAAAAATTGCTTAAATACTACTAAAATTTGGCTATTAAACTTTAGCAACTTTCGTAAATTGTCTCCCAATTGGTTACGTCGGTTGATTAACGATAACAATCTAGATTAGGTTATTTAATTTTATGCTAAATTTTACGTTGAATATGAGGTAAAAATCAATATCGCTCCTGTGTATAAATGTATAATTAAACTTAAAATTAAAGTTAACGAAACTTTGGAATAAAAGTTCATTGAAATTATTATGCGTTTATTATTAGTCATTTATGATCCAAAGGTAGCAAACTGTGATTAGAGATTTTGTAAGCAACGCGAAAAAAGTGTGTAGTTGGTGACGAATGAAAGATAAAAAATTCAACTCTCTGATTGGTGCTCTCAAGGAATTCGACGCATTTTTTTACTTTTCCTAGAAAAGAGAACAAGAAAAGAAACGAGGAATATTTCCATTATTTCGAGCGCCAGCTTTCACACCGTAGGAGACATTTCGTTCGCGTTACACCTGGTTGAGCGCAAGCATTCCAACAGGACAAGGTTTGAACATTATTAAGCGTAAGCGTTGCGTGGCGAGTTCAACCATTCCGTTAAAAGTGTGTTTTTCATCAGCGACGAAAATTTCACCGAATTTTTACGTATTAAATTGTACATTCTACGAGAAAAGAGTCTCTAATCGATTTTAGTAACATTCTGAGTAGCTACGTACACGTATCGATAACTTTCACCGAACGGTTTATAGGTTTATCAGTATTAATAAACTTTTAGTGCATGCGCGTGTGTTCGCTCACAGATATTAAGCTAATCTGATTATAATCATTTTACTCTAATAATTTACTCTAATTATAATCATATTGTTATAATTATTGTAATTATTTACTACAACTTGTTACTATTGTAATTAATAGTTATTTTACTGTTATAATACTTTGGATCACGAGGAATGAAAAATTTTACTAGAAGTCTGAAAAAATTTTACTAGAAAGAATGAAAGTAATAGGAACAGAAATCTACCGAATTTGTCATTCATTTCGTAATTCGCTAAGAAATATTACTGAATAGAATCTTCTATAAAAAAATGGCGAACATTGTAAAAAACAAACAATTCAAGAAAGCATCGATTAGGACTGCTAATTTCGAAGTTTAATTTAGAATGTCGATCGTTTCAAAAGTCCAGAGTGTTGCCTCGTGAACGGGGGAGTTAATTGCTAATTGGAAAAAATGTATGCTTCTCGCGAGACTAGAGACACGCGTGTACACAAGAATCGGACAGAAAGTGGTGAAATCTTGGTTCGCGATAATTTCTGGTAATCACGTTTAACGTTCGGTTAAAAAGTGGGCAGAAGTTCGCGTCGTTCAGTCGGTAAATATCCCCTTTATTCCTTTGCTCGTTATCGTATTAATCATCGGTGTTGACGCGATTTCTACTGGCCATCCCCTTCGGAGGAATTCGCTTTCCCCTCTTTCTATCTCCTTCTCTCTCTTTCTCTCTCTCTCTCTCTCTCTCTCTCTCTCTCTCTCCCCCTCTCTAGCCGCTTTACCGTGGATTTTCGCGCGATCCGCTGCAAAATACACGCGGCCTCGGTCCTTGAACTTTTCCTCCGCAATTAAGAAGTCGCAACGGGAAGTTAATTATGCCAGTTTACACGGAGCATGAAGTTTTCTTCGTTGAACTGCGGATAAAAGAGGCGCGGGGGGAGGGGGGCAGAGTGTTGGAGAGCAAGAGAGGAGAGAACAGAGAGCGAACGACGGGCAAAACTGCGGCGTGGAGACGGGCTGTAGAAGGGAAAAGAGAGGTTGAGAAGCGACTGGTGTTAAAGTAGCTGCGGCCGAGTAAACGGGGATCGACGATCGTTGAAAAAGTTTTTCCGGGGCGAGTTTCGGCGGCCTCGCACGGGTAGATCGTTTGTGTCTGTAATTTCCTTGCGGGGTAGGAAATGCAGTCAACAGGTGATTCCTAAGGAGGCGTCTGGTATTTAAAGTGGCAACAGGGTCATCTTTGTCTGCGACGTCGGTAAACGGAACGATCGGAGCTCGGGGGAAAAAGAAGGAAGAATTCTCTCGAGCGCGCCAGCCACAATCCTTTTCGTCAACGACGTTTTCTCCTCGTCGATGCTTGGTGACGTTAACCACTTGCGCTGGCAACTGATTGCGGACCATAACGAGCGACCAAACCGTATACAATAATTCGTCGCTTTCTTTTTGAACTCGTCGATATGATATCACTGGATAGAAATTATCGAGAAGTAGTAAATTTATTATTTGTCTTGCTTATTAAATATATTTAAATATACTTAAATATACTTAAAACTGAGAAAATATTGCAATTTTGGGACAAAAAATTCTCGACATGCGTGACATGCAATGGTAGGTTGCTGGCGCAGTCGAACACTGGCTATAGACACGTGCACGTTCTCGGTAGGGAAGGTATTAGGTATTTTGTATTTTTGATTCTCTTTAAATTGCCGTCGCTTTTTCGCGCTCCGTTTTATGTTTGTTCATTTTTCTGGAGCAAGCGTTTGGAAGCGAGTCTTGTGTTTATGAAATGTTTCATTGTAATAGGTCTATTTATAAAAAAGAAAGTTGGAGATGTTAGAGTGAAAGCGTAAAGTTTAGCGAATGGATACGCCCGGTATATTCATTTTTACAAGAGCATCGATCAAATGTAAAAATAATCACTATTCGTAAATTCACTCGTGTTTATTGCGCATTAGTTGGAAGAACGGGACACGTAATATTATGTTGCGTGGCTCGAAGAAAGAAACATTGCGTAATAGATTTCAAAATGGTCTTTCAACCACTTGCGCTGGCAACTGATTGCGGACCGTAACGAGTGACCGTATGCAATAATTCGTCGCTTTCTTTTTGTACTCGTCGGTATATCACTAGATAGAAATTATTGACAAGTAATAAATTTATTATTTGTTTTTCCTGGGTCGCTTACTATTTAAATATACTTAAAACTGAGAAAATATTGCAATTTTGGGACAAAAAACTCTCGATATGCATGGCACGAGGCTGAAGCACAATTTATATAATTCGTAATTATCGACCCGGAGGAAAAGGTGGTCACTAAGGGTTAAACTATCTGGCATGAAAATTAAAAAGTAGTGAACAATCGACTTTTTAAAATCAGATACTATTCAAACTATAAATTTATGATCAATTATTATTCGCCATTTTACTTATTAATTAACAGTACACTACATATTACTTATTAATTAAGAATATAAAAAATATGAACAAAAGTGCAGAGTTGCCTCTTTCTTGTTACCTTCAATTGAGAAATATCATCTTACGATAAATATTCAACGAGCAATAAAACAGTTATATCGTCGGTCTTAACATCGGATACTCGTCCCATTTGGCGGACTCTGTTTTCGTCGTATCAAAAGCCGATGTGAACCGGGCGTGCATCGTGCGTCACTGGAAAGGTTTATCCTTGGCCGTCACATTCGAACTGCCGCTGTTCCAGCCTGGACCAATGGCAGGGTAGCACCACGCGGAACCGTCCAATCGGAGCCACTCTGCGCCGGAAGTTCGCTGTTCCTCACCCTCGTTACACAGGCGGGGCATCCCCCGAAAATGTAGGATCGATTCCCGCGCAAAAAGCCGGCCAATCGCGTGGCCGCCGCTCTCCGAACTACCGACTAACAATCCGAACTGTACTTTTGCTCCGTTTCTGACCGTTTGGTTGGCTGCTCGTCGACGTGTTTTCCTGGACGGCGCACCACCGTCGAAACGCGCGGCATTAACATTAATTAGGAGGAGCAGCGACGTTGCTTTCCAACCGGTGACTGATGCCACCCGCGAGTCCCTTCTCTCGCGAATTGGAACGTTCGATTTCGTCGAGCTTCTTCCTCGTTCCACGAAGTCGGACGATCCTTCCTCGCCCTCCCGAGCGAGACACTTCGCGAATTTCTTCGCCCGACAATTTTTGCTGAAAAAATCGTGGAGTCGTAGATGACTATGGTAGATCGCGTTGGATTACTCAGATCTTTTTTATTATATCTTTTGTCATATATGACTAAAATAATAATTTATGCAGAATTAGTTAGAATTGAGAGTATCACGTTCTTCGTGATAGAAATTAGTAATGAAGTTCGATCAATCTCTTTTAATCGGAGAGGATGAATTCATTTGGGTTTCTAGTTTTTAATTCTTTTTATTTATAGATTTCCTATTACTTTACACGTATTATTATTTCGATTAAAAATCAAGTCACGTCATAGCTTGCGTTTGCTGTTAATAACTCAGATTTGGAAGTACGCTGGCTTTATTATTTTTTAACAAGAGATTTTGGTCAATAAACGATTCCGTTAACAAATTCAATTAATTATTCTTAATCGACCAAGAGAATCAAACGATTTACTAATCCCTGTGCGACTTTTCTTCAAAAGTTATTTCAACGCAGTATTAAATTTCATAACGTCGACTTCATAAATCAACATGCGTCAACTCGAAGCTACAAAAATTATTACTAAATATAATTATTATTAATCGTGGAATTGAAACGTACGAAGATGAATAATTGGATAAAATAGTCAACGATACCAGCGAACGACGCGCTACCGAGTGGAATTCGAAATGGAGAATTTCGCAAATCGCGACACTCACGATTTCGGAAGATGGTTGCCGACGATGCGTCCAGAGTTGTCTGATAATTGATCAGGGACGTTGCATATTGATCTTCATAATTCGTCAAATTTTCCTGTGTCCATAGCGCGGAGCACAGCTCGTTAACTTTAATCAATGATTAATGGACTGCCGTCGCTTCTCGATGCCCACCAACGAACATCGCATTGATCATCGGCACGCTGCTCTCGCGGAACACTTGTCACGCTTTCCAACCGAACTTGTTTCTTCTTCGTTGTGCTAATTCTAACGATAAAAGCGACAGTGGTCGAGTAACGTCCCTTAAAAGGCGCTCGATCGTTTCTTTTCTTTCTTATCTTCTCCTCTCTTCTCTACCGTAATTCGCCACATAACATGGTGACGAAACTAGATATTTCTCTCTCTCTCTCTCTCTTTACTTTCTCACGAGCAAAATGCGTCGTAGCGAAATACGAAGCACTAACGTTAATTAGGAGCCACGGTGTTACTCCGTGACGTAACGTTGCCGACGAAAGCTCCGTTTCTGCAGCGACTGCCTGTTCACGGCTCTCCTTCGAACGATTATTGGATATCGGTGTTTTGATATTGCTCGGCTGGCAGGTCATTGTAAACCGTGCTTAATCACGTGACTGTTTTGTCAGAAAGGAATAGAAAACTTGCGAAGGCAAGCTGCGACAACTTCCAGTTGCGGTAAGAATCTATTAAAAATCTTCCCTAGACACTGTTGGCTGAATCATTGTGTTCTTCCAAGATCCAACCAAATATCTCAAGCTCGTCTTGAAAGTTTCTCAATTTTTCTGTTAAACTCAGAACGCTGAAAGATCCCTTCTTCATCGAAAGGAAGAACGAGAAGTATAAAAATTCGAGGATCGCCTTTTCTCAAGCGTTACCGAAGAGTTAGAATAAAACAGTTACCCGTTTATCGATCGCCTCTTCCGTGTCGTTCGATTTACATTCCTTTGAATTAAATGAAAAATTCACGAGCAACTGCTACAAGTGGATATATTTTCATTTATTGTAATTGTTTCTTTTCTTTTTTCTTAAATTACAGTATTTAATTTCTTCCACGAGAAATTTGTCGATAAATTAGGCTCGAACATATTTGCCTGCAGAACAGCCGCATTAACGGTATGACAGAAGGGTAGGAAAAGCAACTGTTATTCACTTTTAGCGGTCATTCGACATTAGCGCACGATAAACAAAATGGCCGACCCCTTTTCAGACCCCCCTTTCCCGGTCGCGATCGATGAAAATGGTTGCCTAGCTGCGGCCAGAATTTTGCTGCGCGATATTCCGTCCAATATTTCGACCTGCATTCGCTCCCCTTGCTCCTCTCTCGCCTCTCGCCGCGCTCTTTTTCTATTTTTGCCGGCTATGATTTAATTACGATTCGTAACCGTCGTTCCTCGTTCTTTGTGCTAGACTATCGTACTACTTAAAGGCTAGATTGAATTTTACCCTACTCACTCACGTGCATGCTATTCTCTCGCGTGTTCCACGTTTCTCTACGCCGACGTCCTATTTTTTTCTTTTTCACAAATTTCCTCGAAATGTCAATCATGAAAAACTAATTATAATATGAATAAAAATTCAAGATCTTTCATTAACATTATCGCATCTGGATCTTAGTTTTTTTTAGTGACGAGTTATCTGTTGATAAAATAAAATGCGGCCGCGGCTACGAAGTGAAAGAACGCGATTCGAAAGATTCGTTTCGCTGAACAACAAAAATTTTCGCTGTGGAAATCGAAACGAACCGCCTGTCCACCCGGTATCGCGTTTCGAGTTTTCATAAATTTCGAAACGGCGCCACCGCTCGATCGATGGCTGCCGTGAACGGAGCTCGGGCAGCGGTGACGGCGAAGTTATCCTTTGAAAAGAATCCGCGGACCGCTAACGAACCGGACGGATGACCAGTACACAGAATGATTACTCGTAATCACGCGCGACCGACGCGGGATAGCGAAAGTCATTAATCGCGGATTGAAATATATCGCGAATCGCCTCCAAATCGAATGGAAATATTAATCTGTGCGGCGGCGGCCGCGCGTAATTATTCCTGCGGTCGAATTCAACTTCGTAATAATGCTCCAATTTCGGCGCCGACGTGGCACGTTTGAAGTTTCGAACCGGTGCGGGTGGTGCTTTGCTGCGCGTACAGCCGCGTGCGCGCGTGCGCCCTAAGCGTTACTCGCCCTAACATAACCCATATCTATACGTGCACCTAGGTTTCTATGGCCGATCCGCCCGGTCGAGGCACTACTTCTGGGCTTTTCCCTTGTCCGGAGCATAATTTCGCGACGCGAAAAAGTTGTATGTCCACCGACGTAACTGATAACCCACGAATTTATTTCTGTGTAATGAGATCTTCTCGTTTCGCCACCTGTAATAATTCAATCGAACCGGTAATAAACAAATGCGATCGATCGATCTGGTTCACACCTACGACTGTACTTCTCTGCATGGTTGGTTCATGTCGAGAGAGAGAGAGAGAGAGAGAGAGAGAGAGAGAGAGAGAGAGCTGAGAACTGGCACACGCTCGAGAATATCGGTTGCAGTAGGGTGAGCTAGATTTATTCGAGACGAGTTGAGCTAATCGTAAGTAATTTGTCTTGCAATTTGCCGGACTTGATTTGTAGAAAATTTTTCGATGGTCTATGTTTCGGGAGGGACTACGTGTTCGATTTGTTGCCGTTACAATTTCTAATTTAGTCGCAATTACATCACAATTTATTGTTAACGTGTATGTATTGTCTCAATTTTAGAAATTATTTTGTTAGTGGACTTGACAAGTTTATTTTCTCATTCTTTCGTTATTAAATTGAAAAGTTACGTTAAAAAGTAATACAATATTGTCGTGTTGTGTCAAAAAAAATGTGAGACACCGTTGTCCGATACACATGTACAAAATTCGGGATTGATTCCCGACCAAACCTCTGTATCGTTCTAATTTTAAGTGGAGAATAGGTTCTCCAGCAGGCCGTGCGCCCGGTTCGCGGGCGCAGCGCTTTAATTGCCGGATGTATCTTTGGATACCTTTACGGTGGAGATTCTGGCCCGGCTCGGGTTATATATATAGCCGGCTGGCAGAGAGAACGGGCCGAGAGAGCGCTGTTCAAACTAAAGATACCGAGTTGCTATTTGAGTAAATTTCCGGGTCAACTTCATCTTGGATTGTTTTCCATCGCGATGGATATTTCAGCCGCGTATAATTTCGAATGTGCGCCCTCCTCTCCCCTTCCTGCCCCCCCCCCCCGCGCCCAATCCTTGCTATCGCCCTTTCGTCGAGGGTTGTTGCGGAATCGCGACTGATTGCGGTCTTCGCGATCCTTCCTCGCGATTCTGCGCTCGCACCGGCGAGGAACGAGAACGGATCTTGCTCGGTCGTTGTGTTGTTTGTTTGTTTACGATTCAAGAAGCATAATGAACCCCCTCGCTGCTGGTCTTTCATCGCCTATCTCCTCGGTTTTCTTTAACAGCCGTATGTTTCCCTATCTCTCTCCCTTATCTCTCTTTATTTTTCGAAAGTACCCGGAGTACTGCGAACAAACAGAAACAGTAACAGAGAGAGAAAGAGAGAACGCGTGTATATATATATATATATATATATATATATATATATATATATATATGTACATATCTGTATGCACAATCCAGAGAGAGAGGGAGGAGAGGAGAGGAGAACTCCACTTCATCGACCGTGAGTTCGAAGTGGGCGAGGGGTAGCGACGACGAACAGGCGTTGTGTAGATGTGTTTCCCTACGTGTGCGCACTTGTACGTGTCTATATGCGCGTCTGTGACTGTGTGGGTAGAGCGCGGAGGGTAGTCGGGGGTTGGAAGGGGAACGTAGGTCGCCATCTTCCTTGAAAATCGATCCTTCGACCTGACACGAAGCTCCTTCGCCGCGTTTCTATCGCGGCAACGTTTCCCTTTTGCGACCTTTCTCCGCCTGTGCGCACCGATTCTCCGCGACCTGCTTTCCACCACCGCTTCCGATCTCTTTCATTTAAATTTCATAAACGAATAACGAGGAAATTTCGAGAGGGCGTAATTTCGTCTCTCTCTCTCTCTCTCTCTCTCTCGATCTTTCCCGAAGCTTCAACTAGAGCAGGGATTAGTAGTAGACAAAGGAAAAGAGGTTGGAGAGCAGAGTGTAGGAAGAGCAAAGGATATTAAACTGAAAAGGACAGGGGGTAGAGGGAAAACGGGGCTTGGAAGAAACACGGGTTGGTCACCACCGGGAGCGTCGCAAGAAAACCGGTGAAATATAGGAAATATACCAGGTCGGGGTGGTATCGTTCAAGAGAAAGATACGAGGGTGGACGTGGTGGCTGGCTGGGTCGTGGAAGCGTGGAGGGTGGAAGAGAACGAAGGCGGTATCAGGCGTGATGGTATCGTTGCAAGTAGCGTCGGTAGCGGA
Source organism: Frieseomelitta varia (assembly GCF_011392965.1). Lineage (NCBI taxonomy): Eukaryota > Metazoa > Arthropoda > Insecta > Hymenoptera > Apidae > Frieseomelitta > Frieseomelitta varia. The sequence continues at coordinate 281,579 of NW_025109450.1, forward strand.
GCGGCGCTGGTAGCGTCCGCCAGGCTTGGGCGCCAGTTTCTATCTGACAGGGTATTTTTGTGGGAGCCTGGCTACCACCGTTTTCCAACCCCCCGTTCGCCTTTCCATCTCTCTCTGTCTCTGTCTCTCTTTCTCTCTTGGTTCGCATCCCTTTCGTATCTCCTCCGAGTGGTTGCTGCCTGGCCTCCCCTCGTTCCTTGTTATCCTGCCGTTTTCACGTGACGTCAGCGGCCGACGTCGACCAATCGGAGCACTGACTGAATTATGGAGCGAGACAGAGGACGGAGAACGAGCCGAGAGCGAGGCAGACGGGGAAGGGTGGACGTGGGTGGCAAAGGGGAGTCTGATGCAAGCCGGATTACGCTACCCTGGACTCTGGACAACGAGCAACCCCTCGACGACGACGACGACGACGATGACGACGACGACAACCGGCGATCACGTCGAGGACGATGTACAAGATTTTACCTCGCGTTACCGAATTACGAATGTTGCTTTTTTCCTTCGTAGCTATTAACCTCTTGCGCTGGAATGACGTGCCACGCACGTCGAGAATATTTTGTTCCGAAATTGTAATATTTTCACAGTTTTAAGTATATTTAAGTGTAGGCAAAAATAGGAAAAACCAAATAATAAATTTATTGCTTCTCAATAATTTCTGTCCAGTGACATCATGCCGACGCGAGTTCGAAAAGATAGGGACGAATTATCGTATACGATTTGGTCACTCGTTACGGTCCGCAATCAGTTGCCAGCGCAAGTGGTCAAAGAGTACGTAGCTCCCGATGTAGAAAAATAGATCGGTCGATCGATCGCATGCTCGATGATGAAACGAGCTTATCGTTAGGGAGATATTCACTCGCGTATACACTCAGGAACTCGGGTACAAAGAACTCGAAACAAAAAAAGAGCAACGAAGGATCTATTCTGGGTATTAAAATGAGCACGGGGAAAGACACGCGGGATGTACACGCTACAATCACCTTTCACCGTGACTGCTTTCACCGCTACGTGTGGCGTAGATAGGAGAAAGAGAGACGAAGAGAGAGAGAGAGAGAGAGAGAGAGAGCGCACGTCGACGGTAGGACAGGGGAAAAATGAGGGAGAAAGAGACAAATAAAGCTGCTGGTTACGTGTGTATGCAACCGTCGAGTAGCTTCGAAAGTCGCTTCGCAAAAGGCGCCGCGCGTGCAGACCGCGAGAAACGAACGTGATCATCTTTTTTTCTTCGTTCTTTTCCCCCCTTCCTGTACACCCTCCGACCGCTCGGTCCTTTGGTTCGCGTGGGAGAACCAGGCGTTTCTTGCCGCTTTAATACGCGACCGTGCACCGCGGTGTGTGCGTATACCGCGATATATGTGAAGAAGATTTTCTCTTTCTCTTGTCCCTTCCCCGATATGCGTGTACGTACGCGCAAGGGAAAACGTCCTGTTCCCGCGTGCCGGCTGATCACCTCGCGCGTTCCTATCGCGCATCACCATACGTCTGATTAAGTTCGCCGACTTTCCCTTCGTTTTTCCGCGTGTCTCTCCGCGTGTGTTTCGCAGCGTGGTCTGATCTTCGATTCGGAAATTCGTGCCCGGCGACCGTAATCTGTCGCGTGTGTGCGTCGCCGCAGTCGATCGGTCCCCGGGTAAATCGATTTTCCTCGTTCGGTATACCTGGCTCCCCGAGTCTCTCGTCTCGCGCGATCGTTCTGCTTCGCTACGTGGCTCTGCTGCTATAAATATCAGTTGCGTAATATGACGAAGCTTTCTAAAGGAATGTTGTTAATGATTTTACTTGCGATTCCTTTTTAGAGAGAGAGAAAGAGAGAAAGAGAGAGAGAGAGAGAGAGAGAGAGGAAATTTGCTTGGCGCGGTGGTAATAACAGGAAAAAATGAATCGTCTCGCTATAGTTTCCGTGAACTACGGTTTGCGAAAAGTTTCAAATTTTTTCTTTTTTTTTTTTTTTTTCAAATTTTCCGCTCGGCGAACTTCCCTTGTCAGACGCGTGGCGGCGGCGCCGGGTCAGTTAATTATCGCGTCGACTCGGAACGAAATTAAACTGCATGAAAACTAATATCAAGCTTCGAATAAATTTAGGTCTCGTCGAATAACTAATTAAAGCACCTTTAATCATGTAATTTAAGTGCCGCGCAACGTGCACCCGGGGACCTCGTGGCGCGGCCACGCGTCATCAAAGGTGGATCTCTTTTTCTTGCTCGTCCGCCGTTACACGTACACCCGTTTTCCAGTTTTCGACGACGGACTCCGGTCTCGGTTCTCGACAGAGACGGACAAAAAAACCCGGAGGGGAAGCAACGGAGATGGGGATAGATAGAAATTGAAGCGGAAGGAGAGAGCAGGGAGAGAGAAACGGGTGAAAGGACGAGAGAGAGAACGAGCTAGCGTGCTTGCAAGCGTAACCCGGTCAGAGGGAGAGAGAGGGGGGGGGGAGGTGGCAGGCGTCGGTTGCCTGAAGAAGGATCGAACATAGCGAACCAGAACCATGACCGTATCTGTCCGTGTATACATGTTTTGCTATAGCACTCTCCCGGTATTGGTGAAACTTCACTGCGCCACCATATACGCTTTCCCGAAGCTTTATCGCGCTCACGCTCACGTGCGCGCCCGCGCTCGCGCATACACACCCCTTCTTCGTAGCGATGAAGCTTTTTCGTTTAAATGTGCCTGCAAAAACTTGCCCCGTATACATGTACGCGCTCTCGTTCGTACATGTGTATGAACGTGTATACGAAGAGGCGGGACGTACACGTGCAGTTAAATGGGATTTCAGAGTGAAGCTGTGCGAGCACCAGACACAGTGAAAAACGCCTCTGTGCACGTGTGCACGGACTCTCACACACGAACGTGCAAGGGAGCGTAGTTTAGTATGTATGTACTTGAAAACCGATGGTCGTTCGAGCGCGTGCGCGCGTGTGCGTGCCTGTGTGTGTCTGTGTGTGAGTCGGTTTGAATTCGGCAGAGGATGGGTGGAACTCGCGTAAAACACAAGCGCACCGGCGCACACGACGGAAGGTTCTACGTATACACGGATGGAGGGGTGGTTTGGGACGGGGGTGAGCGAAGTAGAACCAAGCCGAAGTGGAACGAGGGGAAACGGAAGGAGGTGGAGGAGGAACGAGGGGAAGTAGAAACGGGCGTGGGCGGGGGTGGGTGGGTGGATGGTGGTGGTGGTGGTGGTGAGTTAGGTTCAGAGGTAACGCGAGAGCGAAGCGAAGCGACCCACATAGTGGGGGTTGCGGCGCGCTACCGGGTGGTGGTTGACGACGACGAACGAACGAACACCGATGACTTATTAGCAGAGTGCAAGTTGGCCGCGTGTTTGTGAACTTTCGAATAAATGTACGTACGCGCTGCCTGCCACCGCTGCCTCTCTGCGCACGAACGACAGGGAGAAAGAAGGGAAATAGTCGCGGCGCTGCTGGCGCTGTGTTCTCCCTCGTTTTTTTCCACCCCTCTCTCAGTATCTCCCACCCGCGTCTCCACCGTCAGGGGACCCACCACGAGAAAACTCCGACGATCACGCGCTTCGCTGCGTTTTTTTCCTTTCCTTTCTACCTTCCTCTTCTCCTCCTCCTCCTTCTCTTCCTCCTCCTCCTCCTCCTCCTCCCTTTTTTCCACCCTCCGCGCTTCTCTTCTTTCGTTTTATTTATTCTTTTTCTTTTTTTTGTTCCCCTCTTCTTTCCTTTCTCTCCGTCGGTATCGCTCGTGTGTCCCTGTATACGTTTACAGACGAAATTCCATGTATATTTTATACGCACGTATACACCCCGATCAAACCCCTTTCCCGCATGCACATATACGTTTGTTTGGCTAGATGTGAGAATTGTTATTAATACCGGGGGGGCCTCGCCTCTCTCTGTACAATGCGCGACGCTTTTCCGTGTGCCTGGCCGCTTCGTGCACACGTATCCTCCTTGCGACTGGTGCTTCGGCCGGGGCCATTGATCAAGTTTGTCTCGTCGAATGTACACGGAGTTACTGCTTCCATTCCCTGTCTTTTTCCTCCCCCATCCCTTCCCACCTTTCCCGAATCCGTCTCTGGTTTGCTCTCTCTTTTTCTCTCTTTCTGCGTTTTTTTTCCCCTTTCCTTTTTTCCTACGTGCTCATCTCCGATCGGATCGGCTGTGAGATTAGCGGCAAGCCGAGAGAGAGAGAGAGAGAGAGAGAGAGAGAGAGGGAGGTGGGGAGAGGGAGAGAGTCGTTTCGTTTTGTGCCGGTGCAACGATGAACGGGGTGAGAAACGGAGGTATGATTTCTCGCGGTTTTCATGGGGTCTCGTACCCGCGTTTCCTCTTTTCCTTCTTTTTATTTCAATATGGTATCGGCGAACCGTTAGCCGCGATTCGATACGATCATGGTCGTCGGAGATGGATGCTATTTTCGGGCAGGCAACTCTACATCGTACGAAAAAATGATTTTATGGACTGGTCGACGAATTGGCAATGCTCGTAGGTGTTGATTAATGACGAATTGATTAAATTAACGAAGCGATTTAATAATATAATGCGTCATTGATATTAACAACGCATATTGCGCAATGGAAAGCAGACGTTAATGTTTCAAAAGAAAAGGTATCACGTGTCATTTATGGGATAGATGTTTACGAAAGCTTTAATCTTCTTGGTGTTTAAAGGTTTCCTATTAAGGAATCTATAGAGATTTCGAGTGGAGAAAGCTCTTAAAAAATCTACTCTTGAGAAGGTATTCAGAATCTGTTCTTGAAAACGATTTTATGAAATGATGGACGTTTCAGTGAAATTTTGCGAACACTTATTTAAGAAGCCAATGTTATATTATTTATCTAGGAGCATATCTAAAGTCTTCGATATTATTAATGGTTCTGAAATTTCCACAGAGAGAACGTTATCAGATATAAAAGATGATTTTGCAGGACGATTAATGAGATATGAATACGAGTATAATTAATTATGCATTGACATTTTGACAGAATTTTACAAATACTCCTTCAATAAAGTAATGCAACATTTGTATAAAGGATAGATCTTAAATCTACTTGGTAGATATAATCAGGTATATAATCTCCTTTATCCCTCCCTTATCATAAAAGAATGTTATCAGACACGATTTCAAAAGAAATGGTAATCTCGAAAATGAGATAAAAATAATTGTACGTGAGAATTGATGACGTACCGATGCAAATATAATTTTGAAGAATTTTTGCATATAGTTCTTCAAGAAAAATTTGTACAAAAGATAGAAACCTGCCTGATGTATTATCAACGTCTCCTTTTTCTTCCTCCCCCGTACCACAAAAGAACGTCATCAGAACGATCTCAAAAATAATTCTACGCGACGATGTTAAATACAATTTTAATACGTTTGTACGTTCGAGAAAGTAATATATTATTTACGGAAAAGAGAGCAAAAGATGTATCATCGACCTTTATTCCGAATTTCCTCTACTCCACAAAAGAACGTTATCAAACACAATTTGGAATAAAGAGAGCTCTGAAAAAGTCTACCGTTGAAAGGGTAGATCGGTCCGGAGTAAAGACGCTTAAAGGGGAAACTCTGGTATCCAACAGCCAGAGAATTTGGTCAACGATTCTTCCGGCGGGCGTCTCGGCTGATCTGCAAGGACAGGGACACTCGAGGGTGGGTTGGGTGGGTGGTTCGGGGATTCCCCCGGCCTACGATTAGGAAACTTTGCCGAGACTCCATGGACTTTGCGAAGTCGCGCGGGGGTTGGGGCGTGGCGCCACGTGGAAATCGTAAACAGTCTGTTCGTACCTAAACCTCGCGGATGATCATCGATATAATCGTACTGTTGGATACAAGAAGAACCTTGGGAACCATCGAAATGTGTATTCTAATACTAATAAGTTACTCGGATTGTAAAACTAATGAAACTGTCGTTAGGAGGAAATGTGAAATTTTTTAATATTATAGACAGTCTTGCAATAACTTGTATAAAATATAAGTTATTATATAAAATTAGTTATTATATAAATTATATAAAATGCAAGTATTAGATTATTATATAGGAAATGGTCGATTTTACAAAATCATTTGGATTTTAGGAACTGAGAGTGTTGATATGTAATATTTGTCAAACTCGAGGTTTTTGCCGAGTCGCGTTTTTAAATTAATTATTCAAAGATCAACGTCTCGTTACGGTTTAGAGCGTTTCTAACGCTACAACGCTCTAAAGCTTCAACTGTTTAATTAAAATTAGTATAGTCCGTTTAAAGGTCAACTAACTTTCGTCACTGAACAACAAGTAAGATTTACGTATCCAAATGATTCACCGAGTTATTTTTCGTTACGTCGATACACAACGATTCTTCAAAGAGAAAAACCAGCATCGTGGCTGTGTCTCGTTGTCGAGTCATCGGCGACCTTCGACATTTCGTAGATTCGCACGAGCACTCTGGTATCGATCGATACGCCGGTTCTATTTCGACTGTCGTGTATTTCCAGAATGACGATTTTTAGTCGAAGCAGTGGACGAAACGCCTCGCCGGCGTTTTTCTTTTTTTTTTTTTCTCTCTCCCCCATTGGTCTCACAGTGTCGATGTAACGATTTATGGTGTCCCGTCGATACCTCATTGGTTATACCGTTGAATGGACCGTTGATTAATGGAAGCTCTCCAGGTTCGCCGGGAATTAACAATGCGACTTGTATCTCGATCTTGTGGAGGGCTAAAATTAATTCTACGTATTATTAGCCCTTTAACCCTTTGTAGTCGTACGCTTCTCACCTTACGTAATCTGACATTGCCGCTGGGAGGAAATGCCGGCCTTCGAAGGTAATGCTATTAATACCTCGACGCGTCTAACATTGGATGTTTATGTTGTTTAATCATTATTGACTAAGGGGTTGCAGTTTATTGAGTAAAACAGAAATATCGATTACATCAAAAATGTAAAAAAACATCTGTAAAGATTTTGATATTTGTATGAAGTCATCTCTCTGTTTATACTTTAATTTTTTGAGTGTAAATTTTAACGTGAACGTGGTTTAAAAAGTAATCCAAAATGTTAAGAATGAAGTGTTGAATTATGTTCGAGTTAATAGAGAATTTCATTTTTTAACGTCATTAATTTAATACAATAGCTTCATTAAAAATATCATTCGATTAAGGTTGAGCCTTCTCATTAAATTGTCGATAGTTCTCTTTTAAATCTACGATAATTTTAAATTGTAGCTTTATATATTAGAAACATTAGTATCTTTCGATTGAAACATTAGCAAAAATTTGTCTATTTGTAAATAAACTTACTTTACATTACTCCATAATTATTTTATGCCAAATCGAGTAATAAATAAAAGAAAGGATGGAGAGTTCATGTCTTTTTCACGGTGCATGAATGAGCATTCAATAAAATAACTATAAGTGAAAGTACGTGAAATAAAAAAGATTAGTGAGAAACATGGAACATTCAAGTCATCGTCACCAAAATAAATCGATAGGTACAAATGTAGAAAGGAAATTGTTTTCAAGAGCTGTCGTATAAAACGTCAGAGACTCAATTTTAATTTTTTCAAACACGTCGGTGGCAATGTTTTAAATATTCGTACAAGTGTAAGGAAAACGTGTGCTGGTACATATACGTGAATAGGAAGGGATGAGGAAGGTGTAGGGTATACTCCGATGCATTTTAAATGAGTCTAAAAGCGATTCGGCTGCCCGCGCGCACGTTTCGTATATATCGATTACCGAAATGCGCGATTCGAGAAGCGCGCCAACAAGACGCACTATCATGTTTTTTTTTTTCATAAATAAAATCTTTCATCATAAAATATTTTAATATATTTGTCGCTATAAAAACACCTTTCTATTTTATTATTTTTGTAGAACATTTATTACAATCAATTCAAATGATAACCAATTTCATTGGCTTTCAAAGTCATGGATTTATTTTTTTAGTACAGCGCATTCACAGTTTTAGAAAAACTTTAGAAAAACGTAGAAATGGAAGAAGCAAAAGTCGATAAAATTATTAGGATGTATTAACAATACGTAGATACCTGTGATAATACATGAATGTGTCAGCCATGCAATTTATACAATAATTTGTGCAGTGATTACAAATTAATTTAAACGTACTTATACCAAAGAGAAACTGCTTTCTATCAGTTTAGAATAGGAATTTTCATTGCTATTGTAAGAAATTTGATGTTGCAAAAATACCAGTGTACATACTCGTTATAAAATTCCATAAATAATTCAATAATAATCTTCCACAAAGACATTCTAAAAGCTTATTCAGCTGAATTTGATTCTTTCCCTTGTATTAATAAAGCCATGAATTTATCTAAATATCCACAGTCAAGCCATCGTTATTCTTGAAACATTTTTCTCGGTTTCTTCTAAAATTCAGTTACTTCTGACAACTGCATGAATTTATATAGTTTCCTTGCATGCAGCTAAAACGACACTTACCATAATCTTGCTCGTGAACAGGCCCGATAGGCGTGTAATCGACGAGACATTTATAAAGCCGTCTCGCCATTTACCGTTTTACTGCGTGCATTGTTTTTGGTATGGAGACGCGGCGCATTCGTAATTCACCACCCCTATAATTCTGACCGCCGGTCATTCGGCTAACCCGTTTCCCATTCCGATGTCCGGCCAATGTCCATGCGCCCCATCCACCATTCTCCACTCACCCTACACTCTCGCCCGTAAGCACTTTCCACCTCGGCTGAGTGAACCACGTGTTCATACACTGATTTCGGTGCAAACGTGGGATTTCACTAATTTAGATTTTCCCTTCTCGTCGATCCAAAGCTGCGCAAAAATCGAGAATTCACGCGTTTTCCGCTTGTTTACCAATTTACAGTCGAATCGAGTGTCTAGGTTGAGAATATTTGTCAGGGTTGACAAGAATTTAAGTCTGTTTCCAAGAATAGTAGTTATTTCCTTATTGATCAGACAGACTCTGCTTTCCATACTGTTATTTCAGTATACGTATATACTCAAAAGACTTAATATGCTTTTTATTATTTGTACATAATCGTACATAATCGTATCGTAGATAATAAAATTCTTCAATTGCACGTGCATTTTATAGCGCAATTTTTAATATAGTTAACATTTTAGAGATTCTCTGTTGCACAAAGTTCCCCAATTTTGAAATAAATATAATTGTAAATCCTGAGATTTTACAACGGAATTAAAGAAGTACAAAATAATCACATCATTTGTTACGAACACTGTTTTTAAATTTATCACAAAATTTACTTGCATACTTCCGCCATCTTTTTCTGATAAAAGAAGTTTCTCGAAAGCTAAACATCAATCTTCTATTTGCACAGTAAAATTAATATAACAAAGCTGTTTTACAAATAATCACGCTGTCTGTTTCTAACAGTGAAAAGTACCAGAAATCAAAGAAACGCCATAACTGACGATGATACTTCTTCGAGCAAGGAGAAATACATTTTTCACTGTTTCCTCGAATTTTTGTCGGCTGTTTTACTGGCGGAATGCATTTAATTAAAATACACTAGAAACTAATATCGGTAGTCTAAGGCAAAGTTTGTTTCGAATTTAATTAGGTTTATGTAGAAGGGGTTAAATATAGATACAATCAGCCGTAACGTTTCGTCGTCGGATTCGCGCACACAGCGGACCCGGCGCAACAACTATTGATCACGTCTAACTCATAAAAGTGAATTCCGCGAGATTGTCCATAATTTGAAAACGCGGTCTTGTTATTTTCACGTGGAACAATATTCTGGCGTCGGTGTGCGCCGGTCGAGAGATCGCGCGCTCTTCCCGCTCGATCGATACCTAAATTTATTATGCCCCACTTGCCGCCGTGGAACCGTGGTATGTTACCGCCATTACCTGTTTTGACTTTGTGCCATTCAAAATTTCACCATAATGAAACGTTTGGTTTTCCGTGAAATTGAACTTCTCCCGTTGTTTATTAATTCGGCTCTCACGTCGAAATAACGTTTCTCATTTTCTTTTATTTCATCGCGTATTTTTCTTTTTCTCTCTTCTTTTTTTTCTTTCTTTTTTTTTTGTTTGTATTTTATCGTTGTTTTATCGACGAAAGATTACGATGAACATTTTCAATATGAGCGAGAATTCGAGATTATTAACGTTTATCGGAACGTTGGATCGTGTGTATATTTTATATGTACCTATTTACGCGTTCGTGATTCAACGCTCGCAGCAGGTGAAATTTAAATGTTAAAATAACGTTAGGTATAACTTTTACAAGTTTATGAAAATGTATCTTGACAATATTTTACTTATTTAACCAGCAGAATTCTCACGGGAATAGATGATTTTTTTTGTTAATATTTGAGAATTATGATGTTATGAGCCAAGAATATGAATTTAATCACATACGTATTTCTGTTTTTCAAAGGTCTCGTTCTTTTAGTTTCGTAATTAATTGAGCTGTATCTTTATTTTCCAGTATGATACGATAAAAGATGTAATGAATTTCCTAACAATATATAAAACTATGAAAATACACGATGGTTTATGAAAGTTAATTAGCAACTAATATTCACTATTTATCGTAGATAATAAAATTAAAGATTAAAGTTTTCGTTATGCAAAGTATTATTTATCAGTTTTGAAGCGAACATAGTATTCGTTTTTAAGGCTTTTTAGCAGAGGTGTACGTATATTAAAAGTTGGAAGTAATCGTATAGATAAACAGAAAATTCCTAGTGAGAAGGTAAACGACGTTAAACGCCGCGTGCTCTTGAAATAACAATCTTGCTTGGGCAAAGTCTTAGAATTTAAGCAGGGAAAAAAGGAAATGTGCAACAGTGAGCTTTTCCACGAACATTTAAGAATTCTTGGGCAACATCAAAGGCAGGTGTGACACGTCCGGAGTGCTTTTCTCGCGGCTGAAGAACAATGCAATTAGCAAACCGGCTAAAGCGCAGAACGTAGGAAAATCTGTTCGGCGAGTCGTTTAACGCGATGAGTCTAAACGATTCTAAATCCATCTTTTTTTATTAATTCGAGTCTAAATTCTGCTCTGGTATGATCTGGTACCTATTAAGAAGAGTAAGGTCAAGAGAGATGAAGAGAATTCGAACTTCCATTCTAGAAGCATCCACGACGCGATGAATTTAAACGAATCTAATCAAATTCAACTGAGTCTAATCGAGTCTCTTTTATTAATCGCGGGAGAAATTTTAAATAAATTTTAATCAAAATCGAAGATTACTCGTTCGAATTACGCTGTGAATTTAAATAAATCTAAACTGCCTCGATTCTACTGTGCGTGCAATAGTATTATACATACAAGAGGATCAATAAGGATAGAACGAAGAGCAAGAGACATCAAAACAATTCTATATGAATCTAAATGAATTTCTCGTTTTATTCATTTCAAACTGAATTTTACTCAATGTTACCGGTATAATGGTACCGTTCATGGGATTAAAATAGACAGGGAAAGAGAGCTCGAGACCTTTGACGATTCAAGTTTCCATTCTTATTCGAAAAGTGTCAAGTGTCGGACATATACGCGGAGATATGCGAGGAAATGTGTTCTCTAATTAGGGGGTTAATTTAGAAGTTCTACTATTCATAGAAATATCTAACGGAAATAGAATAAAAGTGGAGAGAGAGAGAGAGAGAGAGAGAGAGAGAGAGAGAGAGAGAGAGAGAGAGAGAAAGAGCGAGATCTTCAAAGATTCGAGTTTNCGCCGCGCGTCGATGCTGATTCAACCCCCGAGAGAGAGAGAGAGAGAGAGAGAGAGAGAGAGAGAGAGAGAGAGAGAGAGAGAAAGATCGAGATCTTCAAAGATTCGAGTTTCCATTCTCGTCGTTCAAAGAGTGTCAAGACGAAGGAAGTCGAAAGGGAGGAACGAAGATGAACGTAGATGGCGAACATAAATGCGGGGAGGTGTGCAAGGGTATATGCCGAGAAGGGTAGCGTTCGAGTAGCGAAACGAGTCGCTGCGAGAGACAGCAGGGGAGAAGAGCGTGGCGCCCGAGAGGCTATAAAAATCGTATTTTGGCGGGAGCCCCACGTTTGTAGGTTGTATTTTCCCTTTCTATGACCCAATGCAGCTTTATCGGGTCAGTTGCATTTGCATTGCGATGCGCACGGCGTTCCCGTTTCACAACTCTCTCACGTATTTTCCATCCTTCTCCCGCCGCTGTCGCGCCGTCCTTGCTTTTCCCTCGCCCCCTCTCCTCCCCCTTTTCGTCTCTCGTCCTTTTTATTTCCACGTCAGTTTCCTCTTTTCCATCCGCGTTCCTGGCCGTGCAACCGTTCTCCGATGGACCGTTCCCCCGGAAAATCGCCTGGCATTCTCTCTTTTAATTCGGAGAAATATCGCGAATATCGCCGATGTTATTATTCCTGCATCCTTGCCCCGCGATATTTTATTGACGAGTGGCAGGACACGCGATCTCTATTTTCGAATTGTTTGAGAGTTGAACTGATATTGATCTTTTTCTCTTAACGTGAGGTGATCCAGACTTTCCGATGAAATTTTGTCAATGTGTCTGATTAATGCAGATAAAGAAAGAGTATTATGTACACGGTGGAAAATCTGTTAAGACTTTTTGTTACTAGGATATTTCTGCAGAAACGGACAGGATAGACGTAATAATTAAGAATATATCAAATATCAAAAGTGGAATATCTTTTTACAACATTTAGCGGATAATACAAATTTTTAGTTAAATCCCAATTTTAGCAGTTGTGTACATAAAAGTATAGAAATGCGTAAACATTCATAGCCTATTATGTATAAAAATATGAAATAGGTTATAATAAAATATTTAATCGATACAAAGTTTAGTAGTAATCTAATCTTGTATGTGTACGATCCCTTACCCTGAGAGAATCCGAAAATAAAAAAGAATTAACATACTTTGCGTACTTCGTTTCCAGAAATTTGTACAGTTGATATAAACCTAATCGCGAAGAATTTAAGAGAATGGAACGTGTAGCGAACAAACTACTGACATTCTCATGGTTTACCAAGCTCTATGCATTACTAATGCTTAGTTAACCGACAGATCGATTAGATTTCTACATTAAATGTGCTCGCGAACACGTACTGGAGAAGTGTTACATAAACATTTAAAATTAACATTTAAAATTACGATTTAAATCGGCAGAAGAGAAAAAGCCACATTTAGCGGTGTTTTATACGAGCCGTGATAGTACACGCACATCGCACAGGTGACATACACGCAGCGAGCTCTTGGTTCCTCCCTTGAATGCGAAAAATAATTCAGGCGGTCGGGAGCTTAAATCGGGATCACCGGGTGATTTAAGAACCGCGGGGTTAGCAATCAGAGCGCAAAGCGGTCTCGTGCTCGGAGTCTGCTAGTCGCTTTTGCCAGCCAAACCTCCACCGAAAGGAGACCGAACACGCTGCCGTAAACAACCCTGATGGATGGATTGTTTTCGCGCCTTTGGAGAATTGTTGACCCGCCGCAACGACGTTTAACTCGGAAAGAGAAAATAAAAGCGAACGAATCGCTTGCTCTTCGGCGAAATTCGTCTCTAACGTCGAGTTGTGTAACGTTGCAAACAGGCCCCTATATAAAGCCCTCCGCGTTATATGTACGTTTGAAGTTTTGGAGTAGCGTCGAATTAAAGGGTGCATTTTCATTGTTGGAAAATGTTTTGGTCGCCCCGTTGGTAACCCTATCCGGTACCAGGGCCAACGCCGTGGTGCCGCGCTGGCGTCGCTGCTGCCGTTTATCTCACGAAACTCCATTACCGACGTTTTCTCTGAATTCCGCGCTAAGCAGACGCGAGAGTACCGTGAGCTTGACGCAATGAAATTTGAACGCGCGGTGCGACGGTCTCCTTCCATCCTCGCCTCTCCTCTCCTCTCTTCTCCTCTCCCCTCCCCTCCCCTCCTGCATTTCCTCCCCGTCTGTTTCCATCTCTTTCCTCTTGCCACTCGACTCGCTGCCCTTCTCCTTCTCCCACGGTAGTTGCATCGTCATAGTCCCTCTTCCGTCTTTGTTTTATTCCTGTTTTCCTCTTTCTCATTCGGGCTGGCGGCAGTGGGGATAGACGCCTATCGTGTCGGGCGTAGGGGCGTGGTGCGAAGGGAGGGAAAGCGCGAGAGACGTGGCAACGCTACACGACGACCATGCTATCCCAGCAATAGCGTTGGATGTGTGTATCGGCAACGCAGCAGTGACTCAGCAGCGGGTAGCAGCGCTGTTGCTGCTGATGGTACTGGCGCGCTACGTTCTGCGTCGGCTACGTGATATAAGACAACGTCAATGTAGACCTTTTACAACTCGGTTTTGTAACTCGATTCTGTATGAATACACCGGACCAGGCGTCGTTTGCCCACGGTGTCACGATGGCGCGACGCCGGGGACACCGCTGATGGCGACATGTTTGCCAACCGAGTCCACTTTCGTGGAACACACGTGCCGAAAACAGCCGGGTATCGAGCTGCCTTCGAAATCAATTCGAATTACAAATCGATTAACGCGGCGTTGATGATGATTCGTTTGAAATGAAAATTCACTCGCCGGCTCGAAAGTTCACGACGAAATGAATATGCAGTATATGAATATCGAAAGTCGTTTTTTTCCACGACATTCATGAGTATCCGTCGTAACAAGGCACGTGTACGTAATTTGAAATATTTGAAATGCTAATACGAGTTCAGCAATCTGTTATGTCTTCCACTATTTCTTGCTTTGATATACAACGGTTAAGGTAACTCGAGCGAGTATCCTACTAAGATACCATCGAAATTTTCGACGAAAGGTTATATTTGTGCTATTTTTAGTATTTGGAAGTAATGCCGTTGGGAAACGCGGCTTAAGTGCCTGAGTACAGCGGCATGATATATCAGCGGCCGATAAAGCAGAGACTCGAGAGGTAGTATTCCGCGAAGATGTCCTCGTAGACAGTGGTTTTGTTATATCGTGACGGTGTTTAGAATTTCGTGCGAGAACGAGCCCCGGGAGCTCGTTGCCTGCATCGATGACGAAACCGAGGCGCAGAAGGAGAGAACTCTGGACTCGAGTCTGACTTGGTGGGAGCGGCCGAAGGCCGGCGTTTTGTAACAACGAACATACCGGGCTCCGGAACGCCTACGACGAAATTTCGGCGCTGCTCACGGTTCGATTAAGCAACATTTTCTTTTATATTTGTACCGTATATCTTTTTCACGCCTCTATAATTTCAACATAATTTCTCTCCCGTAACGTTTCTACGTAATCGTCGGGCTTCTCGTGAGAACGTGCTTGTAAATTGGTCTTGCGTATAGATTCCCTCCGCGTTAAGATCTTAGTGTATAATATACGAGTTAGGTTATGACAAACATGGCGGAAGAGATACGAAATTTCGCTCCAACGCATTGGGGGTTGAATGCAATTCTTCTTTTATTACGCGATACAGGCATGAGCATTTGAGAAAATTATTCGAAATAAGAGAATTGTTCATTCCCTGTGGACAACTATAACAGGACAGTCCTACCAGTCCCAGAGACATGCCACGAATTTTCCGTAGTTCTGTTAGAAATCGATTCAAGCTGACGCTAAATATAATTGCAGTTCGCGTATTAAATTTTCAAACGGTTCGAAGCGTCTAGCGGTCGCTCCCAGTAGCGTACTCTAATTCAGCCTTGCTATTTTCGCGCATTGAAACCTGCCTCTTCGATTATTAATTATTTGGTTTTCACGTAATTTTTTAAGAGAATGTTCAAAATTGCAAAGACTCTCTCGTTGTCGTTGCGTCTCGCGTATCCTTGAAATTGTTAAGAATTGAAGAGCGTCACGCGTACGGTCGAACAACGACGACGAATTGGACGCGTGTTGCCTACATTAATACATTCCGATTGCACGTACAAGTAAAACTCTATTACCGCTGCAAACATGGTAGATATGATAAAGCGTAAAGAGAAATAAAACAACGATGAAAATAGAAGGATGTTGATGAGGGAAACGCGGTGTAACGAGAGAGCTGGATCGACATACATATATAGAGGGAGCGTTAGCACGGGAATGAGAAAGAGGGAAAGAGACGAATCGAACCTCGTATAAGTTCGTTTGCGTTCTCTCTGTCTCGCTCGCACAGGGAGCATCTATACTTGCAAACAAAATCGTGGGATCGCGAGAAAAGCCGGGAATAGAAGGTAGCTGCAATATCGGCGATACGTCAGGATGTCGAAGAGGGAACCAATCGTTTCTGGTGGAATTGGGCTCATAGTATGCGCATATGCATCCGTGAAGGGAACTGTTTACCGACCGCGATTCGGTGAACGCGGAAAGTTCCCCAAAGAGGACCGTCGTAAGGCACTTGGGCTCGGACGCGGATGAGAATACGAAAATAGTGCGAGATGCTGCGTGATACACATCACGTTCGCCACGTTCGCCACGTTCGCCACTGACACGCTAATTATGTCTCTCCGATATAGGTTCCACCGGTCTTCTATATTCCGTTTCCCATGTCCTGAATCTAATAACCTTATTTTCACGAATCATCGCCACCTTGATAATCTCGGAATATATATAAAAATAAAGGAAACACTTTCGAAACGTTTCTAGGATCTCATTTCCGATTTTGATTACGAAATGGAAGATTCTCGCCTGTCTCTTCAACACTCTCTCGCCTTTTATTTTTCGTCAATAAAATTTCCATTCTTGTCCTTATCAATTTTGCTCGCGATTGCGACACACACCGGTGCAATATTCATCGATTGCCGACAATAAACCGGTATCTAATCGGCGGGAATAATATAAAAATAGGCGATGATTGAACGTCGACGTTCGATACCTTACGATCTCGTTGAGGTCGTAAAAAATACGTTATATAGCCTCGCTGCGAATTCCTTCTCGATCGTTTCCTCGATCGTTTCCTTACGTCAGGTTGATCGATTGTTTCCTTAAAGTTTCGAGTCTAAAACCTTCGGGCATAAACTTTTCGCGAAACTTATTCCGCCACTGTGCGTTCCACTGATCCCGTTTCGGTTTTGTGCTTTTTACCGTGGCCTCGTTATTCGTTGCGAGGCGAACGCTCTATACAGCGGCGTTGATCTAAGCACGTTGACGATCGCGAAACTATTCTCAAGAGCAACAATCACCAGCCCCGGGTATATAAGCGCGAACGAGCCGGCAAGGTGGAATGCACTCGAGTTGAATTCTGCGGGGAGAAAGTATATGCGATAGGGAAGAAAGTGACGAGAATGTCTTTTAGCCGCGAATGTCCCGACACATGGAAACTCGCCGGAGTTTAATACATACACAGTTCCTTTTTCGCCACAGTTCTTTTTATTCGTCCACCGTTCGGTTATGTGCTCCACATACGAGTTCGCCGATGTACAAGTTGTCTCTTTCACTTTGCCTTGATCTCTAGACCGAGCTAGACACGCCGCGAATCGTCGCGTTTCTTTTTTTTTTTTTTTTCTTTCTTTCTCCCCCTTTCTTTTTCTGAATTTTCATCAAGGACACTCGTTTAAGTATACAAGACGATAAAGAAGAAAGGAAACTGGAAGCCTTTGAAGGCCTTTAGTTTTTGCAGGAGGGAGACAAAAATTGTTGAACGTCGATATTTTTGACCTAAGATGTGCTTCTTTGTTTTCTATGTACGACGTTGTGAGTAATTAATTTGCGAAAGAGGACACTAATTGTAAAAGGAGATTGATAATTGTGAAAGGAATTTCTTTCTTAAAATAGTTTTTTGTTTTTGAGTGGCTGAGAATATTTAATGTTTATTTCATTGCAAAAATTATAGTTTTATTAAAACTATACGTTTGATAAAATGTAGTTGATGTAATGAGCTGTGAAAATTGGTGCGGGCATCTGTGCCATTTTCATAAGTGGAAAATATGAAAATGCAAGAATCCAGAAAATGCACGTAACATACAGAAATAAGTAAAGTAAACTTGTTATGGTAGAAATGTCTACTTTAGGATCCGTTTGTTTAATTGTGTTCATAAAACTATGAAATTATACATATAAAGATTCACAGTTTACGTATCATATATCTTCTATGAATGTTCTACCTCGAGAATCTTAGACCACATTCTTTTTTTTTTTTTAATCACTCTGTACGTACTAAGCGCACGTATGTATTAAGATTCTAGCCTTATCAGATCGCTTAGGTAGCTAAAAGTAACTGCTACAATTACTTTTGCATTGCATGAGGCAGAGGCAAGAAATTCGCTTTTTATTCGTAGATTTCTGATAGTCGCTTAATTAGTTGCGAACAATAAACCTGCTTTCAGGGATATGATGTTGAACTTTCTTGCGTCTAAGCAAAAATATCGAGCGTCTAATTGGATAGAATTAAAATTGTAAAAAGGATTCGTTCGTGTGGAATCTATATTATGATCTTTTAAATGGAGAAATCGATAAAGCGAATAGTTGATGAAGACACGTTTATTATTAAGAGCATGATAACAGGAAGTGTAAGAGATACAGAATTCAACGACGTGTATTTTAATCTACCGTCTGACCTTTCTAACATGATTTATCTTTTATTTATACGTTAATCACTTCTTACATAAAATATATGGGATGAAGTGTTTATATGAAGTTGAGAGGTGTTGAGAAATATCTAATCAATTCTCTAGTATTTAAAAGGAATTATTTCGTTGTTAGAAATTTAGGAAAGACAGTTCAAGTTTAATTTATTGCTGAGGCTTGGAGGCTAGAATCTGCTTATTAACTATAGAAAATTTATATATAACGCGATAACTGAAATCTTATACACCTTTTTTTCCATCATTGTCGTCACAGAAATAGACTTCGCAAGATATTTGTACTTATGATTTCAATATTTAAATGTCTCTTATATCACTCGCATACAGAGTGAGTTCAAATTTACAACTATAAAAGGGTATTTACAATATATTAATTGCATAATCAAGGTGCATGAATTGTCCACAATTAGTATCTTCGTACCACGTATTTCCTTTACGTAAATTTAAAAAGAAATGGGTGGGAGGGAGAGGAAGAAAGCGAGAGAAGGAAAGGACCAAGAATCTAGTCTCTTGCGGCAAGGAGAACGTTGAATGCGAGTGTACACGAAGGGACAGCTGTGCCGGAGCACATGTGGGCCTGTTCGAACATCAGGCCCCACTCTGTCGGTCGCTTCGATGCCGAGGCTGTAGCGCGGATGGCACGACACTATAGCTGTTTCCGGTATGCTCGTCCTTTGTACGCTTTCGAAGCGGCTGCTTCGACAGGGAGGCAACAGACTGAACAGCTCGTACGCTCGACCCTCGAACCTTCACTCGATACAACTAAAAATTTTTTTGAATTTCACGGACGTGGAACGGTTCAGCGTACTCTCGTGCAATTTTTACGTTTACTTTCTACCTGAGGAAATGTTTATTTCCTATGTTCTTCTTTACAGTTTGCACTTCCTCTTTGCGTTTGCGTTTGCAGAAGCGTTGAAACTTCAATCCTCGATTACGTGAATCTTGTTACTCTTAAAAAAGATTTTCAATCACGCGAATCTTTTCACTCGTAAAAATATTTGTCTCCTTTACTCTTTCACTATTGGTGATTAGTTTGCGAGAGATTGTAATAAATTGTGTGAGAAGTTTGTAAGAAGATTGTAATAAATTGTGTGAGAAGTTTGCGCAGGGAAGCAGAAACGGAAATCAGATGAAAGATTAATTAGTCGTATTTTGAATTACGGGGTTTCGGTATGAAATTCTCAGCGACCGAGGGGTTTTTCTAAACGATAATCTATATAATAATATTTGATGGTAACTGGGCGTTGGAATTGAGAAATTTTCTAACATATTCTCACAGAAAGCAGAAAGGAATGTTTTATGTTTCCTCAAATTTTTTTCTTTTATCTCTACATAATACTTTACGTTTCATTTCGTTTTTGCAATTTTTTTTCAATCAATCTACGTTTATCAGACTTCATTTTTTAGCATTGTAATTTGTGCCAAATAATTCCAAGATCCCAAGATTCGTTTAATATATCATCACGTCTTCCATCTATTCTACATCTACCCTAATTTTATAAAATTCAAATTATTTGCAACTACATAGCTAGAAATAGATTAGAAATAAATAAATCATCAATACGTGGTAAACGCTTAGAGATGAGTCTATAACCAACAAAGTGCCACGAAGAACAATTGTCTCCTTTCAAATTGAAACTCTTCATATTGAAATATCAAACACACCGTTCCGTCCACTCCGTACGATCGGAGCCAGTTTCTCTAATTATTTCAAGCAACGAACGTCCACGCGTCCTTGTACACACATATGCATACGCACGGTTCATACCACGTCGTTCGATAATTATTCGACACTTGAGTAACCTTCGGTCTTCGCTGCCAGCAAGTCCGCTTCTTGTACGGCCAAATTGCAGACCCTTATCTTCTCTTCCTCGATCAATTTTCGATTGATTCCAAGAGAGCGCGCGCAGAGAGAGAGAGAGAGAGAGAGAGAGAGAGAGAGAGAGAGTGAAAGATAGACGCGGGCAAAAATACAGTCCAGAAGTAAGAGAACATTGACGCATTTATACCTGAAGTGTATATACACGGGGTGTTTCTCGTCCAGCCGGCTGTTTCACGCAGCTGCTCGGCTAGCTGGCGGCTAGCTGTCCGCTCGGCTCGGCTCGTCGCGTCTTGACGACGACCTCCCTCCCTGAACACGCGTTTCGCTCGAGGAACGCGAGGGCTTCGTTAATTGCGCTAATATAATTACGCACGCTCGTAAGGAGATAACGCAATGATTAATTTTATTGTTCGATGTTTTACTTTAATTAAAGATTATTCCTTTAATTAGGGAGGGACTTAGTTAGGGAGGAATCCATGGCGAGGCAGTCTAACGAGACGATAGTGTTTTAGGCTTCTTTTGTAATTCTGTAATTGGTGTATACATTATATTTATTATGAGAAAATCGCTGGGTAGTTTCGCTGCAGTGATTTTGTAATTTTTTTTTTTTTTTTTTTTTTTTGAGGGAAAAAGTTCTCAGCGAGAAGCTACAGCTTTGGTTCTCTCGTGAAAATTCGGTGTTTTTAGTTTAATATAAGTTGAATGGAATTTTGGAAATTTTGGAAAATTTCGAGAAGATTGAAATGTCAAATTGAAATTCTTGTGGGATATTTCTCTATACTTTTTGCTAATGAAAATAAGATTGTTGATACTTTAATCTTGAGAGAGGCTAGATTATCTTTTTCACAGGGAAATTTATTATTTTGCTGATAGACTGATGGCGTGGGAAGAGGTCACCTAATTTCTAACAAGAGAAAAACTCACTACTCTCGCCGAACTTTTGATATTCCTTTGCACTCACCTTATCCAGAAACCGTAGCAAATAAATTAACAACGGTGTAATGAACCATAAGCCAGCAATGGTTCAACAACTTAACGTGAAATTTCACGCTTTCATGCGAAAAATGGAAGTGTCGTCTCATTGAGAACCAAGCGATAAATTCATCACGATATTATATGTACATACTTCAATTTTTCGAAATTTCATAAAACTGTAGAATATAGGTGGGAGACAATGACGAGAAAGTATTAAAAGACTCTCTTCGTAGCTCCAACGTTTCAAAAACTGGATTTTCATAAGATCGATGGAAAAGGGTTGCAAATGAATTGCTGTGTCAACGTAACCCGAGCAGATAAATGTATTCAAGCAGATAATTTCATTATCGAATTTACTAGCTACTTCGTTCAGAATATCTGGACAACGAAATTCATCGTAATTAACAAGATCGTCTGTTGGAGCTGAACGTAAAATATTCAATAACCGACTGATGGTCGACTATTTGGTTCTTATTGGTGTACGACGTTGGTGGACGTTTATGCGACTTCTGCGAAGTGACGTTGATTTTCGCTTTTTCTCTCTCTGGAGCTTTCAGGCAGTAAACTGTTAGGCGAAAGACCGTGTAAAACATCGAAAGATCGTTTCTGTTCGATTGCATGCGATTTCGATGCATTTAAAATGCGTATGAAGATATACGGCCGAGGGAAGGTAAAAAGCACCTATTATACCGTGTAATTTTATACTCTGTTATTTGCGTTAACGAGAATACAGAGCGGCGAGTGGCAACAGGCTTATTTCAAATACTCGAATCAATGGAAGGTTTAATTTAAAACCAGATCCCCGTGGATAAGAGAGGAATTATTCCTTTGGAATGTTTAATTACTGGCTAATTAATTAGGTATATAAGCGTGGCTAATTAAAAGAGAATAAAATTGTTTCTTGGTTCTCAGTACGTCGTTGGCACGTTGACAAATTTTTTTTTGTTTCGTTTCATGTTCTGGCGTACGTTTCAAAATTTGAATGAATTTTTATAATTAAACAACCTGTCTTCTTTTCTCTATTAATTATAATGAGCGGATGATGCTGAAATTTTGATTTTAGGACGAATTTCAATTTCAGATCGAGATAATTAATTGAAATGAAATTCTCCAATTAATTTTTGTATCTTTGCACGTATAATCATTTCCTCTCTCTCTTTTTCTTTTCGATTCGTGAGATTAAGATTCATGGCATAAATTGATTTTAACGACGTTTCGGAGGATCGAATTTCTTATTTATATTGTTCAACGCAATGAACAGCCGAAAGATAAAATTTACATGCATACGAATCACCATCGCGCGCAAAGCTGATCAAAGTTGAACACCGTAACGGGGTTAAAAGCGTGACCATAGTGATAACACTGTCATGACTATAAATATTTATACGGTTGAAACCATGGACGGTCCATATTTTGTCTACAGTGTACAATTCATTATTACGTGAGCTGCCTAAGCTGTGTTTTATTTCTATGAAACTGTTACACGTCAATAACTATCTGAAAAAAATGACTGCATCATTTTTTGCCTGTGTTGTATAAAATTATAACAACGTTTAGGGTAATGTCCATTAGTCACGGTGTATTTCATAAAACTAGCGTTTAGCATGCCATTTTACTTTATCAATATTAATATGCACATGAACACGTGAACACGTGTATAATATTTAATAATAAATAATGAAATCTGTAAAGTTGCTTTTCTGACAAATACGTAATATCGTAGGTACGTGATGCGTGTAATTGAAAAATTAGGTTTTTCTCTTATTAAATACTTTGAGCTTTTCAAGTTAGTCTAGGACATAATAATAAGGCAAAAACATATTTACAAATATGTACTGCCATGAATTACTTTATTAATATGTTTTTATTTTGACAGACATGTTAGATTTTAAGTAACTGTAATGTATGATAATTCAAAGAAAAAAACGTATTATTAAAATTATGTATATATTTTCTTTCTCTAGTTTATAATTATCGAAAAAAGAAAAAAAAAAAGAAGAAATGTATACTTATTAACATTATTATCGTATCGTTACTGCGATATATTTATTTCTTCTTGATACCATCAAATCGTTATAGTTGATATGTTTATTGCAATTTTATTATGACAGTTAATTTATTGCAATTTTATGCAAAGTACGTCTTCCGCGATATACTTCGTGAAGTTATCTGCTCTACGTGTAGATATAACAACAGTTCGCCGTGTTGTTTGCCCCCCCCTAACATAACACACTAACCATAACACACTCTTCGTCAGAGAATGAACGCTATCTGCGTAACGGGCGTAGGAAACGCGAAAATGTCTTTTAAAATGCATTTGCTTATCTCGGTTGGCGATGTACACGAACGATATGATGCTCCAAATAATTCCAACGTGGCACAGGGAAGTCCACACTGCATCGCACTTTCCTGTTGCGTCACGCATGCCAACGCATAACAGTACATACTACTTAAAGTCTCCCACCGAGTACACAAACGTACGTATGTATGTATAGCTGTGCGAGTAGAGAGTATATGTATAAGTATGTACACATGCACGTGTAACATCGTGCTTGACCCTAGATAGGATACGTCTGGGATAGGGATCGCCGATCTCGCATGATTTAACCCTTTAACCCTCGATCGGTGGTGTCGTGGTCATTTGAATATATATATAGAAGAAGGACGATTATACGTATATAAATTAAGCACACGTTCGATAAAAATATACGAACAACATTCGTGTGAACGTGTTTCCACTTTAATTGTCATGTCCTAGAATAAATCCAAGAATAATGAATGAAATATTCAACGAAAGAGACAATCTAGTATGGAAATTTGCATATTATCATTTGCAATTGTAATTGTTATTTGATATTTGATGTTGCATCGGTAATGCTTTTCTTTTTTTTCATTCGGTTGCTATATTCTGGAAATAATTGGAAAAGCTAAAAATAGGTGTTTGATAAAAAGAAAATAATGCTCGGATGAAAGTTCCGAGAAACAGAAACATAGTTTTTAGCCAAATGCTTTCCATAAGAATTTTATAAATTTGTAACATCCGTTCTTTATTGATTATTCTATTTTTCTATATGAATTTTAAATTAAATAGATGTTGGTATAGAACAATACACGTAGGCGATTGTTTCTTTGGATATTAAGTATAGGGAAGCTTTTTTTAGCGCTATTTTAATAAATAATAAACGTCAGTAACGTGAATCAATATAACGAGAATTTATTGAATGAATAATACGCTCGTGTAGGTGGTATCTTTTTATGAGTGATTCATAAGTATAGAAATTATTTATTACTATCGTTTTTGCAGAATATTACAGCTTTCAGTATCAGCAAGTATGTTTGGAATTCACGTAATGAGACATTGTTGAACAAATAATAAATGTACAATGTAAGTGATGATATTTTCGAAACATATCTTTTAATTTCAACCTATTAAAAAAATCAACGTTTGCGTAAATTTCGTTTGCAATTTCTCTTTTATTATTTCGTTGTTATTATACTCTATTGAAGTCATTCATTCAAGTCAATTCAGGATTACAGTTTCCTTTTTGTGTCTTCAACTTACATACGTACTTATGTCCTATATTTACATGTAACTCATTTACATTTTAAATACTGCCTAATTCTTAACTGTTAAAATAATTAACTTTCCAATTCTTAACCCTTGAAATAATTAATTTTCTAGAGGTTCAGAGAATATATCGAATAAATGTGTCAAAAGATGTGTATTTACTTACGAAGGCACATTCAATTTGTTACATGCTCTTCATTCGACAATCTTATCTAAACATTCGTTTACAAAACGTCATTAATTGCGTCAGTTGTCGGGATTATCGTAAGTTTCTCTACGGTGAAACTTCCACTGTGACCAACGCCACGTTCAAAACGTTAATCACTCGTCGCATCTCGCTACTGTTTTTAACGCGTTTTAATGCACATTACGCGCGCAATCGGTCTTCGTACACGCCCGGCGTGAATCTCACAATTTTCGAGAGGAAAACGAAAAACGGAATCTACGTACATACGTGGTATACATGCAAAAAGAAATGATGACTCCGAGTCTCCTTGCTCTTTAGAATCGCGATTCCATTGACGTCCGTCTATTGTAATGATCCTCCCCCCTCCGTTCGTTACCGTCATTTTATTTCCCCGTAATTGCAGACCCGCGTGCACGCCGGTTTCGTAATTAAACCAGGTATTATTTCCCAAACAGCGCAAAGCACATGTTCCATAAATTTCTGCGTATGCCGGTAAAGGTGCGAGTTCGTCGTTCCGCCGCGATAATTAATCACGCCCACGCCCATGTATCTGGCCGCAGTAATTAACTTTTGTCGGGTGGGAGCACCTCTCTCTCTCCCCCTGACCGCCCAACCACCCACCTACCCACCCTCTCTTCCCCTCTCCACACCACCCGCGAACGAAAGTCAGAATCTGGCAACGCTGATTACCAACTTCATTAATTCGATACATGGAGAATAGTATGTCGCGTTCCGGGCCACGTTACAATTCCACGTTTTACCGGGCACCGCCGATACACACCGCTTTTATTTGACCTGGCCGCAAGTTAATGGAATTAATTACCCCGAACGGTAAAATGCGGCCAATCCATAAACAATGATATTACGACTTCTATAGAGCCGGTGTAGAGCAGGTATAATGCCTTCAGAAACTGAACGAATGGCGGCTTGCTTGTATCATACAAAGGAGGGGGAGGCACGCGTTTAACGAATGGGCAAACATCCGCGGTTCACGTTGTCACAAGTTATTTTGTACGTGGCGTTGGTTCACGTTGGCTCTCGCTGTTTCCGCGTTTGAAAGCTGAAGTCGAGGCTGGATGAATTTGGATGTAGCGTTTGAACTCTTGGCTGTCGTCCGCGTTGCGATTGGCTCGCCACGGTTTTAGGCTTCGAATCTGTGTTTGGAGAATCGAGAAGCTAATCGACGCGAATCACGTGCTCTTAGTTTATTTTTTGCACGCGGCGCGTTGAGTTGAAAACAAGGTGAGATTTGGATACTCTGCGGTAGTGTTGCTTCGGTCTGTTGTTAGATATTTTTGTTGGAGTAAAAGAGTTTGCTTGTCCATTCAGAGAGTTCAGAAGCTTGTAAGTTACTTTTTATTAAATCGATGAGACATTAGTTATTATTACGTGATCACTGTTGGATGAAGAAATAACAGCGAGATTATATTATAATATCAGAGAAAGATTGGATATTTACGTATTATTTAGCAATATCTGTCAAGGCAAAGCATTATTATATATATACATTCACATTCACAGATATTAGGAAACTCAGATTAATGACTGAAAATTTTCTACAACGATCCAAAGTTCACACTAAAAACTTGTAATAATTATTCGTAAGAATGAAAGAAAAATAAGTATATGTTCATAATGCACAATCAGACTTTTATATTTGTATTTGTAAAACAGCTTTATTTTGTATTTTCGTTTTATTTTTTCATGTTGAAACGCCTCTTCTTGTCTCGTATCGACAAATTATACTTTTGCAATTAGTTTAATTATACTCTTGTTTATTTAGGAATATTACCCAACGTGTTAAAGTGAAATTAGTTAGTCTCTTCTATTTCAAATTTTTCGATTGAGAATTGCAATCAGACCGCGCCAAACCATCCCATTCTTCCCATTCACGATCATTCTCGAGTTTTCCATTCAGCACTGTGCAATCGGAGAAAGTGAAACGGTCAGATTGTAATCCGGCAGCTAATAGGTCAAGAACAGCAGGCGGAATTCCACGATGGTCGTGCTCCCATACGGACGTTAAACTACTGGTATGCGATCAGTACATATTTGGTTCTATCATCTTTATGCCCTACCACGTACACCCGAATCTCCTTCGTTGATCCATCACTTCACATATCCACACCTATTTGCTACATGGACTATAACTCGTATTGCAGTACAGGTGGAGCGAGGAAAGTGGTTCGAAATGTCGACCCTTCGGACCGACTATAATATCTCGTTTAAAATGATCAATCAATTACTCTCGCTCAATGTTTATTGTATTCGTTTCGAATTAATCCAGACGTTCGCGACATTCTTTTACAGTAGTCTTCAAGATGCTGACGTTTTTATTTAACCTCTTGCGCTTGAATGACATGCCATGCACGTCGAGAAATTGCAATATTTTCTCAGTTTTAAGTATATTTAAACGTAACTCAGGCAAAACAAATGATAAGCTTATTACTTTTTGATCATTTCTATCCAGTGATATCATACCGACGAATTCAAAAGAAAAAAGAAAGGGACAAATTATTGTACACGGTTCGGTCACTCGTTATGGTCCGCGAACCAGTTGCCAACGCAAGGAGTTGATACCAGAACTACCGAAGTGGTCAAAATGACTAATTCATAATTTTTTTTAGATACATTACAGGTGCAGAACAGTTTATTTCTAGAGGTTGATTTCTTATAAATGATTTCTTATAAAATACACGAATAAAAGTTTGTGTATTGTATTGTATTTTTATTTTTTTCACTTTAACATCTCTGATGAAAATTCTATGCTTTAGTCCTTTAGGTAGTTTTAGTGCATATTTCATAATTGGTATTTCGTAGATTCTCTAGATTTACACATTTGAATGATTTTTCGTGAAAGACTTTTTCCCATTTTTCTATATTTTCATTTGTCTGGTACTAGTTGGTTCATATTTTATTTGTCGATCTTTCGTCTTATTTCCAATCACGTTTGTAAGACGATTTTGTTTCTCGGACTTTTTATCTCGATCGATATTTCCGTTCGACAGAATATTGAGGAGAGATCGAGTGTATTCTAGAGTGAAGGAAAACTCAGATGTTGAACGATCAACGTGGTGTCACCTTTCCTGTCGTCTTCTTTTTTCTCGCTCGCTCTCGCTCTGTTCTCCGCAACTCGTTCTCTTTTTTCCAACAACAACAACAATAACAACAACAAGGTCGCGTGTATTCGTTTCCCTCGCGTCCTGGCTCCCGCGGATGCTGGCGGAAACGCGGAAGAACCTTGGCATTGGTCTTCGTGTTCCTTCCGCTCAATTTAATGCACGTCCAGCGGCGGTCGGCCGACAGCGTTTGCGATTCATCCACGTGGAGCGAGGAAGGATGGCCTTGAGGTAGAGACAGAAAGACAGGGTGAACAGAGAGGGACGAATAGAAAGATAGACAAGGCGAGCAGTGAGGGAGGAGCAGGAGTAGGAGAAGGGTGGTCGAGTGATAAAAGGGGTGAAAGATCGTGCCGGCACGGCAGAGAAAAAGGAGGCGAAGAAAAGGAGAAAAAGAGAAAGGTGCATCGGAGCTTTGATACGCAAGGGTGAACCTAGCCTTATGTACGAATATGTATGTATAATACAAGTACGCGCGTATACACACGTAGAAAATTGCGTGAGTATGTACGTACGTACGTGTGTGTGTGTATATGCACGAACCTGTTGCTTACTCCGTTATTCCCTGTGTTGGTAGTTTTCATGTACGTATATACGTGTCGTTCCTCATCTACCACCCTGTGCCTCCCTCTCTTTTCTCTTTTCCCCGATACTTGCGGTATGTACATACGTACTTACTCTCGTGGCTATCGGCCACTCTTCTCTCTCTCTCTCACACACACATACACCAAATCGCCCCTGCTGATCCGCACGGACACACGAAACATAAGCAAAGTATATTTACGAAGAAATATACACGATATGTACACGGTTCGTTCGCCTATTACTTGAGACTTGAGCCATCGACATGCATGTATACGAGGACCTGCCACGAAGAATTACATACGTGTACTGATAAAACAAAAAGTGCCTTATCTGGAGACCTATTTTCGATAGCTGGTTGGAATAACGTGCCGCGTCGAGAATTTTTTGTCTCAGAATTGCAATATTTTCTCAGTTTTAAGTATATTTTTTTAAGTATAATCCAGGCAAAACAAATGATAAGTTTATTACTTTTTAATCATTTCTATCCAGTGATATCGTACCGACGAGTTCGAAAAGAAAGCGACGAATTATTGTATACGGTTTTGGTCACTCGTTACGGTCCGCAATCAGTTGCCAGCCGCAAGTGGTTAATATTGGAATGTCACATCACCGGAATGGAGTGTCTTCTAGTGACAGATGACTTGGTGCAGCCTGAAATTAATAGTTAATAAACGAGACGATTCATCTTTTAGTACAGGGAATCTTCGAAGGTAGATGATTTCGACAAAGATTTCTCAGGCAGTAGTAGACATTCTAACATCAAGGAAAGCAAATATTACGAGGTACATTTCACTGCGTTTCACACAACATGTGCATGTATCAATCGTCCAAATATGCATCTGCTACAATCATAGCCTGAGACCATACCAGGGTGAACGCACGAGGCGTTGCTCGTGTTCTTCTTGAACACGATCTTGTCGGCCAGATATTTATGTGTTCGTCGGATAAACGGTTACAGAATGAGCAGAGGGTAAGAAAGAGAGAGAGAGAGAGAGAGAGAGAGAGAGAAATACATATGCGGATGACCACAGATCTTGCGGGTTAAGCCGCACATTCATGGTTGTACATCCTTCTTCTGCTTCCGTTCCTTTCGCCCGGCGAATCTTCCAGTTGGACAAGGAGGCCAAAGACAGAGGATACACACCGAGCCCCTTTCTTCGTGGCGGGCCGGCCCTTGTGTGTACAAACGGCGCGTTAACGTTTACGCGAGCCCACGAGAGCAGAAGTTTCTCCATTCATAACCGGTGGAAGTGGATGCCGGAGGAGCAATGGTCCCTTGGCCGCCTTCGGGTTGTTGCCCCCCTTCCTCCTTCTCCTCCTCCTCCTCCTCCTCCTCCCCCTGTGCATGTATACTGGTGGTTCGCTTGCTCTCCTCTCCTTCGATGGTAAATGTAGGTTACCACCGCGGTGACGACTGTTGCGGCTCTTTCCCGTTGCCGTGTTGCTTCGTTGTTTGCGTTCGTGTTCCTCCCCGTAGTGCCCCACGTTCGCGAAGTCGTGTGAGTTATCCGTGTTCCGTGGGAAGGCTCCCAAGGTCACCGGAATCTGTTGCCTCGGCATTCATTCTCCCTTCGGGGCGATCCCTCATCCGGCGACGAACCTCGCCTTTTTCGGTGGAAACTGATTTTCGTCCCATTGATTGGCGGCAAACGCGACATATTCCGATATTCTCGCGAGTTTGTCTCTCGCTGTCGATTGGGACATGGTTGATTTTAGACAATTGGATATGAATCTACCGAACGTACGAGACCGTATATACTCGTTTGACGTTTCGAGCGAGGTTGATGCTCTTTTCGCTGCTCGGCTATTCTCAGTGTCGACCCAAATTCGCATTATTCTCGGACTCGAATGAAAATGCGCACGGGTCCATTGAAGAAAATAAAAGTCAGTTCGGAACGTGGAAACACGGCCGTCTACACGACATTTACGACCGCCGTAAAATGTCTTGGAACAAAAGTAAATTGTACCTGAATCGT
This sequence comes from Frieseomelitta varia, assembly GCF_011392965.1. Taxonomy (NCBI): domain Eukaryota; kingdom Metazoa; phylum Arthropoda; class Insecta; order Hymenoptera; family Apidae; genus Frieseomelitta; species Frieseomelitta varia. Next base: position 312,250 of record NW_025109450.1, read on the forward strand.
TTTTCGGTGTAGTTTAAGGAGTAATTGCTTGTAAAGCTTCAGGCGGCACATCTCCACACGCTTGTGCTTTTTCAAAACTGACACGAACACTTGATTAACGAATCTTTGGTTCAGCTTGTTTAATTTTGATTCTGCTGTAATTCTTGGTCACAATTATGAAATTCGACAGTCAAAGGAATAATAATATTTACAAATATCTGGTATGTAACGATTGAAGGAATAATAATATTCACAAATCATTCCTTCAATCGTTACATACCAGAACAAGACGAGAAATATATTATACATTAGAAAATAGCTTGCAAAAACTAAATATTCACATTAGAAATATATTATATAAATATAATATATAATATATTCATATTATACATTAGAAAATAGCTTACAAAGACTGAAAACTTGTAAAATTCAGCTCTCACAAATCACAGTCACAGTTGCACAACGCAAATGCAAAACTATCCGCTTTCCTGCGAGATTAATTCTTCTTCCGTTCGTTCTTTGAATACGTACACGTTAGTTGGAGGATAGGGAAGAGTCGATGTGAATCGGATCTTTGCCCCTGGCACAAATTGAACTCTTTACGCGACGCATGGTGCCCGGGGGAGGGAGATTGCTGGTTGTAGAAAAGTCGCGGCTCGTCTTAATGGGACGATTTGCGATTCAACGCTCGCTGATTTCGAGGAGGATGAAAGAAGTTTTTCTGGTTGAACTGCTGGTCTTTGTGCGCCAGCTTCTATTGTGAACGTCTACACGGTACTCCCGGCATTTGCGCCTGAAAGGCAGTACTGCCGGGGACGAGCACCGTTTGTGTTTGGCCCGGTTAACATTTTGCCACAGCCTGATTTGCCTGAATTATCCGCTGTTCCCTCTATTTTTCTCTACCCTTTTCCTTTTCTCTTTGCGCTTGCGACGAGTGCGCTCTCTGATGAAATTTTCATTTCACTCCACTTGCATTGAACAAACTTTTATCCCCGTCTTTCTCGCGCGACGAGAGTAAATTTCCCTCGATCTTGCGTGTATTTTTTTCTTTTTTTTCTTATACGTCTCGTTCTAAATGGCCATTGAAGATCGTAATGTGAGACTGCGAATGGAATGCTTTATATATCGAGGGATTGAAATTTTCTGAAATGATTTTCGGTGTTTTCAGTATTATATCACGTTCGAGTATTCTTCGTATTTTCGTACCTTTAGTTTCGTGCTTTTTTATATGCTCGGTTTCTGGAGGTAATATATAATTTGCAAGGAAATTAGAAATGTGACACGATTTTAGTCAAACTCTTGGCTGATGGTCTTAATTTTTTAATTTGTCATAAGCTTTTTCGAGTTTATCGTGTTTAATCTTTATCACTTACCCGGATTAGAATTTTCCCAATGTTTTCGATGTCCGATATCGACATTAATTTAGTCGAATTTTCGTTTCTTCTAAGCGAGAGTCCATCGATAATTACAGGAGTCGTCGAAATTTACAAACGTGATACGTACATACGTTATTACGAAGTTATTCCAGTCGACAGATACTTAAAAATCTTTAACATCTCATCAATGAAAGTTGTCATGCAAGTTAAATGTAATCTCCAAGTACTATTTAAAAAAAAAAAAAAGAGAAAATACTGTAAGTTTGGAATTCCTTCTAAACTAAACAAGTTTTTTGTTTTAAATTACTTACCAGCCAAGAAACTGAAGATTTAAAAAATACAAATATCCCTAATGTCACAAAAATCGTTGATCGTTATCTAAAAATTCCATCATTCGAGCATTTCTCCGTTAGACCAAACATCGTAGGATGCCCTCGCGATACGAGAAGGATATAAAGGAATCGTCATTCTTGATCGATCGCGTGCCATCGTCAATCGAATTTTCTCATCGAAGGTTGCAAGGTTCTTTCCGTTGGGCGAGGGACGATTCAAAGTAGAACAAGTCAAGGCTAGTGGCCTGACAAGTGGCGCCCCGTCGCTTAATCTCTCCTTGTCCCTTGGTGCAAGCCGCGAAGCGAAGTTTAGCATAAGACAGCGTACGCTTCCGTCTTCCCTCCCTCTCTGGTCCCTTCACTTCTCTTTCTCGTGCTTTCACCTCCAGCTCAGGTCGGAGATCGAGTATTCCGAAAGTGGTTACCGGCTGCTTGTACATACATACGTATGTATGTATATATACATATATATATATATATAGATATATACACGTTCGTTGGTGTATACGTGTCGTCGGAACCGAAGACAGGAGGGGTGGTTGGTGCAAAAGGAAAGTGGGGTGGTAGGTGAGAGAGAGGTGAGCAACAGGTCCCCTAAAGCTCGAATGACACGCTTCGGGGATTTTCGCGAAACCGCTTGTTTCGCGTGATCCACGGGCGATTCTGCGTTACTGGCGACGAATCGATTTCCTATCTTAACTATTGCCGTTGGTTTGAGGTTGGCGTTGCTCTCGGTTAAATCGTACGTTTCTTCGAAATCGGGATATTTCTCAAGTTTGAGAAATATGTGAAAGAATCGTACGCCAGTGGTGTTCTTAACAGTGCCAAAGTTCATTTCTTGGTTACAACTAAAGGAAAATTGAGAAATGAAAGGTTCGAAGGTGACAATATAAGTTACTTTCGACTGAATCGCACTTTTATCGTTCCTTAACCTCTTGTGCTGCGAATGACACGCACGTCGAGAATTTTGCCCCAAATTGCAACATTTTCTCAGTTTTATGTATATTTAAATGTAACCCAGGTGAAACGGATGGATAAGTTTATTACTTCTTAATAATTTCTATCCAGTGTTGTTAGAATTATTGTACACGGTTCGGTCACTCGTTATGGTTCGCGAATCAGTTGCCAGCGCAACGGGTTGAATTCAAATCAATACAAATCTTTGCCAATTTTCAACATTATCAATTCGAAATTTATAAACTCCAAAGAAATTGCACGTTTCAGAGTTGAATTTCCAAGCTGTCCGAGTTTTCAGTCCCCATTGTAAAATGCTTGAAATTTCTGAGATCTAACGCAAAGGGGTGGGGGTTCAATGGGTTCCAAGCCCTGTGTATCGCCCGTTAACGTTGAAACGGTTAAAAAACGTCCTCTCTTCTCTGTCACACGTCACCGTAAATCGCACCTGTTCCAATCGTTCGTTGCCAAATGCCAGTCGATACCACCCTAAACCGTACGCGCGAAAACGGTGATCCCGTGTACTATTTCAGTCTCCGTCGTTGGTGCGGCGAGAGAGAGTCTTCCTCGTAGATCGTAAATCGTGGTGCAGGAATAGTCGCAAGGTCAACGTATGTATATCGATTTCGCGACGGGGGAGCGCGAGCGGGATCGCGTGGGAACCGGGCCTCGGTTGGCGGTCCGCGCGTCGTACGCACACGCTGCCGCCGCTCGAAGTTTCGAAAGCACGTGGCCGAATAAGTTTCGCTAGGGCCACGTCGGGGATCATACGTCACCGTGGCACAGCTGAGAGGAGAGAGAGAGAGAGAGAGTGAGAGAGAGACAGTCTCTCTCTTGTATCCGCAATGTGAAATACCGTCACGTTCCTCGTAGGTGTGCGTTCCACACGTGCACACACGCACACACAGTTGGTATTGACGTGCACGTTTCCGTGTGTAACCACCAAGGGGATGAAGAGGTAGTGGGGTGTAGAGATGAATATGTGAATATGTGCCACGTGAGCTAGCGGCCGAATGAAAGTGAAAACGGGGTTGGAGGGCCTCCTCCGCCCTCAACCTCATCCACCTCCTCCTCCGTTATCGTTCTTCTCTCTCCCTCTCTCTTTCTCTCTCTCTCTCTCTCTCTCTCTCTGTCGACCGCTGTGTGCTGTCTGCACTGCTTGTTCGATGTATTGCACCCGGTATGCACAGCCATGCATCCATTCGGTTCGATGTGTGTACGGGATAGATGCGGAGCGAGGTCGAGTCCCGGTTTACCGTGGTGTTCACCCTCTCGTCCCTCTCGCCCATCTCGACTCCTCCTCCACCTCCTTCACTGTGCCACGTCGGATTTCCTAGTCAATACGTATGCACGAGCGAGAGTCGTCCGTGACGCGAGTTCCGACAGCTCTGTGGTGCCTGCTCTTCCGTTCTTGGGCCGAGAACAACTCTCTGTTCCTCGGGGTGTTTGCGATTACGTCCTTAATATCTGATCCGGGGCAAGCTGACGATTCGACCAAAGGTTCGCCAAAGTACGGGTTCTCACGCGAGTCTGTGCTTTCGCGGACCAGCAACCGGTAGAAGCAATATCCTTTGGATAAATATTTCGTTCGTTGAGATGGGAATTGCAACGAACAGTCTGCGTTGCGGTTTCGTATTTCACGTTAACTACATTCTGTGCGTTTTTGAATTTCTCCGCGAATGTCTTGAAATTGACTGGAAACAGAACAAAGTTGTCCATCTTTTTTGAAATAGTAAATTATTTTCTCTATAGCCATCCACGTATATAAACTACGTATATAAACCTAAAAACAAGAAGAGAGACAATAAAATACACATGAACGAAAACCCCATCCACAAGCATAGAAGTTCATTCAAACGCGATTTATACTACAGTCAGGCAGTTTCGAACGGTATAAATATATTTAAAACTGAGTATAAAAGAACAAAAGATTCTCGACGTGCGTGGCACGTCATTCCAGGGCAGGAGATTAATCACTTGCGCTGGCAACTGATTGCGGACCATAACGAGCGACCGAATCGTGTACAATAATTAATCGCTTTCTTTTTGAACTCGTCGGTACGATATCATTAGATAGAAATTATTGAAAAGTAATAAATTTATCATTCGTTTTGCCTGGGTTACGTTTAAATATACTTAAAACTGAAAGAATGTTGCAATTTGGAACAAAAAAAAAGAATTCTCGACGTGCATGGCACGTCATTCCAACGCAAGAGGTTAAAAGAAGACGTTCGAGCTGTTAGATTTAAGCACGATGTCCCCTCAGAAGGGACAGTCGAGTGCAAAGGGTTAAAGGGAGGCAGAAAAAGAGAGCCAGTGTGAACGACCTTCCCCGTCGGTTTCTTTTTCGACGATGCGCCGCTATTACGTCCGCATTCTATGCGGGATTACCGGTGCACAGGTGGCACGCGCCGATTACGTAAAACACGGCTTGCTGCCGCATCCATAATGTACGAGTCGGCTTCGCCAAAGCACGCCGAAGCTACCTTCTCGTCGCGAGTACACATCGGTGTGTGTGTGCGTGTGTGTGTGTATATGTGTGTTCGAAGCCGCACAATCCTATCGGTTCGATCTCGCTCCGGCTATCGTTCCCTTTGCTCCATCTTCCTCTCTGTCTTCCTCTCTGTCTGTCGTTTTACCCGTGCACGTCCACCTCGGAATAAGGAGCACGAACAAGGCCGCGGTCGGCCGGGGCAGTACACCGCGGGTCTAAACTTGTCCGGCGATGAAAACTTGGCACGAAACATCCTAGTGACCCCATTGTCTGCCTTCAGCGGCAACACGCCGCGCCTCTCCTTCTTCCAGGTCCCTTCCTCCACGGTAGAGATGGGATCGAGCACCTTACAAGTCTGTTCGAAAAGACCTTTCAGTCAACCACCTTGCGTCAGCATCTTTGAAACGTGTGACCTGATTACGATTAAATATTATCAAGTCTTGTTCTTCTACCTGTTCTCTCGCCTTTCGGTCCAAGGAATCTTCGAACGCTGCAGGCGGATGATTTCGAATGTCGCGATCCGTTCCTCCGTAGTTTAATTCGAGAAGTCGACTCTGTGAAATCTTTAGATCTTATAAACATCATATTCGTTGAAACACACCTGTTTTCGGACCGTCTCGAAAACGAAACTTGGATACGAAGAATTTGCTTAATGAAATACGAGTCGAATTTGATTGATATAAAATGTATTCGTACTTGACTCGTATAAAATGAACACGGTGCAAGTGTCGAAGCATTTTTACATTCGATACTTAGACATCGAACTTGTATACATCGGAACTTGTATATTAACCACTTGCGCTGGCAACTGATTGCGGACCATAACGAGTGACCAAACCGAACCAATAATTCGTCGCTTTCTTTTTAAACTCGGGGCTGTAATAATATCACTAAATTAGAAATTACTAAGAAGTAATAAATTTATTATTTATTTTGCTGGGTTACACTTGAATGTACTTAAAACTGAGAAAATATTGCAATTTTTGGAATGAAAAATTCTCGACGTGCGTGGCACGTCATTCCAGCGCAAGAGGTTAAATTACAATGAAATGCTCGTGAATGAAAACCACTTACACTTGACTCGTACAAAACGAATACATTGCGAGTGATGACTGGTCGAAAAATTTTTTACATTCGAGTTGGACCTAAATATCGAAACTTGGGTGTCGAACTTGACTCGGATTCGTAAGTACCATGTTGGACTTGATCCCATTGCTACTCCACAGGCTGCATTAAGCCCGAATTAACAAAGGGTAGATATACTCGCGTCCACGACCCCTGACCTACCAGCCTCTTGCGCCGTTTTCCCAACCCCTTCAACCTTCTCGAACTCTCCTCTTTCTCTCTCTCTCTCTCTCTTTCTCTTCTCATCCACCGACTCTTCTAACCAAGCGCCGCTTTATGGCCGCTCCTCTGTCTCTGTTGTGTAGCAGAGGCCATTTGTTTCTAACTGTGAGGCGAAACACCACCCTCTGGTCCGACCAGCGGTCAGAGCAACAGGTCCTTCAGGATGCAATCACACGTTGGCTCGCGCGCCACTTCCGGCCGTTTTCTATGCGCTCGGTGAGAGGACATAGTGTCCCTCGGGCGAAGGATACACAGTGTCTTGAGAGTGGGAGGATATAAGGCGAGGTGATAGGGTCTAAGAATGGTGGAGTGTGGCAGGTCATGCTTGAATTGTTTGGTCAGGATGGTGAAGAGTGTGATTTTTCTTCTTCGATTTGGGGGCAGGGCGAATGAAAATCACCGCTTTGGTATGCGTTTCTGGATCGAAGAGAATTGTTTCATCCAAGTTTCTTCGGAATCAAATGCTTCACTAGCCAAATGATGGAGTGTAAAAGAAATGTTGCTGGTGATCAACGATAGTTTCGGATAGATGGCATTGCTTAATTATAGACCGCTTTACTTTAATTTCGTATTTTGTATTTTGTACGAAGAAAATCGTGGATAATTTCTTATTTTTGAAAACGAAGCCTGGAATCCGCGCAGATATTTAATTTCAAAGCGGGATTTCAGTTTTAATTATTTAAATTCGTGATATTATTCCTTTCCGTGTTTTATTTTAATTAAAATATACATCCAAGCACGAATTTTACAAAATCGTCATTCTAAAACAGAGCTCAATCGTTTCATTGATTTGCATATTCATATTTATACATATAACAGGTGGTTGTGGTCGAAAAAAACATTCCTACTTTCGTGAATGAAAATGTTACACATTTGTAATTTCGCTTTCGTGCGAAATAGTTTTTGAAAGTTGTATTTATATTTCATTCATTGTGTAAAATTGAATTTCCCCGTTCCAGTGTTATTCTATTAAAATATTTCGAACAATATTTTAAACGAAGAATTATCACACATGTAACGATACTTCAAGAAATATATCAATGATATATTTAACTATGATCCGATAATATTTTGCCAAGAACATTTTAAATATCTACTAATATTCCATAAAGCAGTGTAATCTATAATCTAGCGTATCTAAAATATTCTCATTTCTTTAAAACTATTTTAAATATTCTGATCGCCAGAAAGTATTTCCAAACCACAGTTTTGAATACTCCAGAACTTCCCGAAGAATGTCCAATCCAAATCAAATTCTTATCAAATCGTTCGGCTAAACGAAATAAAATAAAAAAAGGAGAAAAAAAATTCAATCGAAAAAGCGTTTGAAAAATTTATTCATCAAAGAACGTGCACCAGCGACGCGTTCGATTTTCCATTTTTTCCGCCCGATGTCCGCGGACACACAGGCAAAAGTTGCCCGAGCCCGTGACGAATTAGTGGAACTCGTTAACGAAATCCTGAAGGCAATTCATCGCGTTCGAAACGCACGCGACCGGAAATAAATCGTCGCCACCTCGTTCGACACACAGTCCTGACAGAGTACTCTTTCTTTTTTTTTTTTTTTTTTTTTTTGTTTTCTCGAAACTGGGTCATCGTACGACGCCGGTCGTATATGGAAACTATAAATCTTTCTCGTGGGTGGCGTGGAACTTGACCTTGCCACTTGAACTTGTCCCCTTTGCCGACAGCGCAGTTTCGACCGCCGTATAACTTCGCCAGTCATTCTTCTTCCCCTCCCTCCAGCCCCTCTTCTACTGGATCGCAGTAACTTGAATCATAAACTTCCGAGAAATAAAGGATTCGCGGAAACTCCCGTCGGATTCTGCGACGTACGAGCTTCCGAGGCATTTACCTCTCCGTCTCCTCCCTAGCTTGCCTTCCCCTCCGTAGCATTGTTACCGAAAACGCCGATGGTTCCTGTTCTCTTCGCGAATTTTTGCCAACAGCGTGTACACTCACGCTCGAAAGTTCGCAGTACTCCTCTCGAATTTTTGCAATTGTTCTTCTCGTGATTTTTGCTCAACAGACTCAGTTATTATTAAATTTTTATTTAATAATTTATATTATTATATTTTTAAATTTTAATTTTTAATATTTAAAATTTTAATTTTATATTGTATTATTAAATTGTACAGTTGACTTTCGTCGATTGAACGTAGACATTGAACGTCGAAGGCCATGACAATTTAGGACTTTTATATTTATTTTCTATTTATTTTTGTATTTATTTTTATTTTTATATTAAATTCTACATCGTTCTAGTCGAAACATTGAAAGATTTCACAGAAGTCCAAGTACATACGTTATTTGAAGTGAAATAATATAGAAAGACTTAAAATAATGTATCGTTGCTATTAGCGACTCATCAGATTATCTGAAATTGTTTTGAACAAGTAAGTGTTTTTTAGAAGGAAAACATTCTCAGTCTTTCAACGTTTGGTAAACGAGAATTGTCGAGATTCGCCTGTGTTCACCTGCGCCAGGGATGAAACAGGATGAAAATTGTTTCACAATGCAATGAGATATAAAGAGTACACGAGCGTTTGGTCGCTTCGATCGCAAAGAACTGGCAGTCCGTTGTTCGACAACGAGACAAGCGACAAGGTAACGTCGATGTACCTACGGTGCACAGGGGTGCGAAATAAACGGAGGAAATGGCCGCGTAAAACGTCGATAACCTCGCGGAGATGAAAGGGCGAGAACGAGCCCCCGTAACTGGCTTGGCTCGTAGTACATGTGGGCCAACAGTTTGTCGAGGTGACGTCGCTACGATATGGGGGCAGGTCAGTGATATCCCAAGCGGAGTTTAAACGGTTGTTCGCCTCGGCTACAAACTCTCGATGGCCAGTGAAGGCTCTCGAACCGCTTCCAACCCATGTCCGAGCAAAACAAATCGTGTCTATTTCGTTCTATTGCTCGGCCTCTTATCACTGTTGATTACAGTGTTTCCTCGTCAAACAATAAGTGCCATCGATTCTTTCTTGTTTCTTGGCGCGGAAGAAAGACAGTTTGAGCGTAGTCTTCTTCTGTGTGTTTAATTTGGGGGTTGTTCTTTTGAGAATTGTACCAGTGACGCTAGAGTGTGAAATTTTACACCACTTTTTATTTGTTTTATACTACTATTATATGTTATAATATTTCATACTATATTATACTATAATATATATACTGTATTAATATATCATAAAACAGTAAAGTATAAACAAATATAGATCATTCAACTTCTCAGAAATGTAATAAATGCATCGTAAACTTATAAAAGATTTCATGAAGTTTCTGTGCGATATTTTTAAAAAAAATGCCACAGTACGACCATTTAAATTTCTACACACGATAATTTAATTAATCTGCCTCTTCTTCGAGTTCTAGTTTCATACTAGATGTTGTAAAATAGACTGCCACAAGATTCCAAGAACAACTTCTTTATTAATAAACAATTTATTATCTAGCGATCGAACAATATTTTTAATAGCATTTGATAATTCAAAAATAAAATTCTTGTTGGTAATTTAACATTTTATTTTTTTCACCGACGCAGAACACTCGCGTCAAGCTACAAAGAGATTAAATAGCGTATCTCGAAATGAAATTATTATATTTACTCAAGAACTACAACATTTGTTTATTTAAGTTAACAACTAAAATGTTGTTACATATACTCAAATTATTATATATACTCGAGAAACACACACGCTCCTCTTTCCAAATTCCCTTCTCTCAGTCAAAAGTGTTGTCCATCGTCTGATTCAACAACGACGGTTCATCCCCGTCGCTAGCCGGTAGTTATTATGCGTGGGGCGAGTTTCAAAGACCGTGATCGTAACCTAACAATCAGGGCTCCGGGTAGTTAGTGGGGCTATTAGCCGACGTCGTTGTGCCGCCCAGTAATCAACGCCTGGGCCGCGCGGCGCTTCTGGGCGAACGATAGAGCAAGAGTGAAACAGAGAGGACGGATGGCGGCGAAGAGGCGATGGGTAGGTCGCGCGTGCATATGCTTTGAGCCACTGAAACACCGTGGCAGCCCAATTATCGTCAGTCGACGGAATCGTAACAGGGTCTTGGATACCTCTAGGTAGGTTGAGATACCGGTCGCAGGATAAAAACTGTAATGGGGGATGATTCGTCGAGGTAGGAGAAAGAACGGTAATTCTTCCTTCGACAGAGCTTGACGATTCCTTCTTGAGAAGGTGCTACGCTTGAAACAATTTGCTCGCGAGTTAACGACGTTTTAATGTTGCCTCTATGCGTATTTTTTATGAATCTTTTGTTTTTAATTTGTTCAGTCGGGTGGTTTGTCAATGTTACATTTGCTTTTATTTTTTATTAGGAACTTTTTTCGTTTTGAGTGTTGGATGAAATTTTATTAGCCTACACATAGGTGATTGGCCGTGTCTGACTAATTATTACCTTGCCTCCTTAGACTTAAACAGGTTACGTCGTACTTGTCCTATATGTATGTTTCATTCAAATATTTTTAAATTTATCAGTGCACTTTCTTCCTTTTCAAACGCAAAAGGATAATTGAATTTATTTATTTATATATTACAATGAAAATTAACGCTTTTCTCACTTTGCATTTGTTGCGGAATCTCTGGCTAAAAAATCGTTTCTTCGTTCTTTTGTCACTCACTTTGCCATTCGTAGTCGTAATCAGTGGAAAGGATGTAAATATTTTCGTGTTTATTAATTCTTTGTGTAATTTAAAAATGTCTTTTTGATCCGACTTCCCGTGATGCCCGTTCGATTGTACCGCAAAAAACGATTCGTGTAACATTTCAATGAACAAAGCGCGCAAATTAAAATAAATCGATTAATTCATCTCCGCCTGATGGTTTACTTCAGCCAACTGTAATACCATGTAAATTACATTATCGTAGACTCCGCACGGCCCCACGGATTCACCGACAATTATAATTTCCATTGCATCGTCGTTATTTATTCTAACGTATGAAAACTGTTTTCGAGCATTAAACTTAGAAATTCTGTTCGTGATTTGTATCTTTTTCATTTTAATTCACTTTAAGCTCATCAGGAACAGGTGTTAAAAAAAGGGATTCGAGTAATTCTGTGTATATAATAAATAACAATTCTAGCAAAATAATTTCCAAAAATAAACTAATATATGAGTATACACGCGTATATTAAATTATGATAATTACTAAGTTCTAGCTCTCTGAAAATACTGATGTGAAGCGAATTTCTTTCGACGATTTTTGCATTCTTTATTTAGAATTTACATACTTCTACACATGAGTTATAGTCTGTTTTAAACTAAAAGGACCAAGTACAGAGAAGACTTAGAAATCACAAGATAAATTACTTAGCGCAACATTACACATGCATCCCAAGGAAGCCAGAAAACTCTGGATGATGCTCGTCCGTTCTGCCAGCAGATCGCGCGCGATAATTGCACGCGCGAGTTTCACTTTCAATCGCCGATACCGATCGGCGATTTGCTCGCGTGCAGGTACACGCGGCCCCGAGCGTGTTCGCTCGCCGTCTTATCGCTTTGCAACAATGTCATCGGGTGCTCCTTCTCTCTCCTCTTCCGATCCTCCCTCGTACCGATCCTTTATCCTGGCTGCTGCTTGCGACGACGTTAAAGGGTACAAAAGAGGAAACAAGAGAAAGAAAGAGAAAGAGAGAGAGAGAGAGAGAAGTGGAGGAGGAAGGGCCCGCGCGTAGTACGCGCATACTCTCCTCGCAAATACGATGTGACCGGGCGTTAGGTCGTGTCCGTGCAGACCTCTCACATCTACCAAAGTTCCCGTACTCATGAATGAACTTCCTTGTGTGCAACCGTTTATGCTTTCCCTTCCTGCCTCTCTCGTCGTTCGTTGCTGCTACACGTGTGCGTGTGCGTGTGCATTGTGTGTCTGCAGCTGCCTCTGTAGAAGAGCTCTCTCTCTCTCTCTCTCTCTCTCTCGTACTCGTTCCATGTGCACGTATGTGTATGTGTGCAAGCGTGGTGCACGTCCTCTCGTGGGGGGTTAAACGGCTTCCCAACCGTGGTCAATAGTTTCCCGATCCCTCCCTTTGCATCCCCTTTGCCCCCTTCTCCCTCCCCCTCCCGACGCCCATTCGCCCATCTACCCCATCCCGCTTCTCGTTTCCCTTTAGTCTGGCTGCTTCTGGCGCCGCGACGTTTCCTCTCCGCCACTTTATATCACGCGCCACGGCCGTCCCAAAGAACGAAGAGAAGGAAAAGGTGGTGTGTGTCGCACACCGGAGACACGTGGAACACGTCCACGCGGTATATAGGCGAACCACCCCTCCCACCCTCTTTCTTCCTTTTCTTCTTTCCTGGTCCCTTTTCTTCTCTTTTTCCCTTTTCCGTTTCACGCGTTCGTGTCGCGTCTCTCTTTGTCTCCACAGGTTTCTCTTTTTTTCTTTTTATTTTATTGTCAGAGGAATTCCCGTCTCTCGATCTCTTCGCTGACTCGAAGATCGATCTCTGGTAGTCTGTGCCATTTGTTCTCGAGATCTACATACGTTGCTATTGACTGACTGGTTGATTTTGACTCTTTGAGATGACGATTTGGTCATCTGGTCGATGGGTTTTGATTAATCCTCGGATACACAAGGTCACTTTTGACTCGTAGCTGAATTTGTACTATACTTGCCTGTGCACCTAACTCTTTGGTACATGATGTTATGTAATAATAATGTTTTTAATGTGGGGAGGAGAGGGGTTTGTTTAAGAAATGTAAAATTTTATGAACATATTTTTTATTTATATGCACTGCATACATACAACGTTATTGCATGCTCTTTGCATATAAATCGTAAACATTTGGCACATTTGGTACCATATTTAATATCATTGCCTATACATATGTAACATCTGAATCTTTTTTGCGATTCGAGTTCTGGGTCAACCCGGTGACCCGGTGTCGGCCACGCTAGTTTTTGAAAAATTGGGAGAATTTATAGAAGATGCGATTTACAATTATGGCACAGATAGAGAAACGTTCCTCGCCAGCTGCTATAGATCCGGAATTTACTCGTTGTACCATTCTCAAATTCTCACGAGACACCGTGACAATCGTGAATCAATCACCGGCGACGGTAAAAATATCGACCGAACGGGCGTGCAAAGTGATTACGCTGGTGTTACATAGACGATCGAGCAGCCGTAACATCGTTACGGGCCAGGGTGGTCGACCACGTGGCGAGTTACACAGATTCTCCCACGCCACGCGGATGCTCGGCCTTCACCCTCTCTCTCTCTTTATTCTCACCTCCTCTTCCCTCTCCTTCCCTTTAATTTATTCAATCTTTCTCCTCTGTCACGCACCGTCACGACACGTAGGCGACTCTTGTCTCGTTTCGTTCTCGATTGTAGTCGACACAGCTGACGAGCTGTGAAATTGGAATGACATTTGGTTGCATAACTGGTATACTTACAGTGGCTGCAAAAAGTATTCCCTTTGCATCCTTATCTTCCAGCGAAGCGCTTTTTTTTCTTATTTTATACTTCATCCGCAGTCGATTTTATAAGAATAAATGGTTACATTTCTATTGTCGCGTGAGAGTACCATTACTGTCGAGCTAAAGTTAACAATGACGTCTCCGAGATGTTCGCATGTTGATACGTATATAAGGATCTAAAAAAAAATATATTTTTCCACATGCTTGATATGGTATGAAACGTACAATATGAAACGTTAAAGTGAAAAATTTTTTGGACACAACTAACTCATATAACATTTAAGACTTAAAATACCTATATGTATACATAACCAAGTCGTAAATCCTCCATAAAACACAATTATGCATTTATTTCTCACTTTCAAGCTCTAACCGAGCACTTGTAATTTTCTTAACATTTTTTAAAAAGAGGGGTTCGAAAAATAATTAAAATTCTTTTATATATATGATGATAAGTTTATAAAAATCAACGCGTGGGTCATTTAAAAAGCCTGCATCAGGTCAGTGTCTGACCCGCGGGTCATAGGTTCGCCTATCATTGTCCTAGAAATATATCACTTGGTACACGTGTTCCTATCACGACGACAGAGAAACACGGGCCAAGAGTCGGTTTGCACAAAAGGTGCCATTCCCGGTAACCGTCTCCTGGCTCGTTCATTGGCTCGTGAATGGATTCGAACTATGTATGTACTATTAGGCCATCAGCCACGGCGCGCTCTGTTTTCCGCACTCTCTCTCTCTCTCTCTCTCTTTCTCTCTCTGTGTGCATGTGCATGTGCTCTGGGATCGTAACAGGGCAAAGGTGGAAACGAGACGGTGAGAACGGCAGAGACAGAGACGAACGATCGAGAGAGGGACCAGGGCAAGAATGAATGGCATACACCGCCGTTTAATAGCTTGTTCTCTCGCTTCAAGGTTGCGTGAGGTCAGTTCGCTTTTAACCGGGCCCGTTATAACTCGAACGACCGTCACCTGTCGTCTTCTTTTTGGTCCGGCTGATACGTTAGAGGGATTTCGAGCGTGAACACACAACTTGCCGGGTTAAATTGATGAGACTGAATAGCTTGGCTGAATGGGCGGCAGGGAGGGAGGGGAGGAGGCAAGGATTACGCTATACCGGCACGCTGTTTGCCACGCTGCTTCATCGTCCCAGATATATACCATCGAGACTGTTCGCTCTGTCTTTGGACGAACTCCTGTTGAACCTTTGTCTATATGCAAGCTTCGACGTAATTAGCTTGTTTGCCGAGAATTTTGATTGTCGTGTAAATATACTAGTGACCGTAAATCGTTCGTACGTCGCCGAACGACTTTGGAGATGTGCTTAGGAGATGGATTTCGATTTACGATGATGCGCAGAATTTGTAATGAAAGTGTCGCGTGTTTGTGCAATTTTATATTTTCACGGACGGAAACTGGAAGAGAAAGGATCGTTTATTAGTTTAGTCTCGTAATAAGAGTTCCGTTTTGGATATTTTTTTCACAAACACCGATAATCTAGTAATGATTATTGGATCGTTTTATATCTGTTAGTTCAAAGATAAAAGTTCTTTATCTTGTAAACAGTACGTGGGAATAAGAAATGAATAAATTATAAATTCTTTCCCTCGATTTAACCAGTCAACAAGATTTCTTACATTTTTATGTACCAATAAAATGTTTCTGCACATATATATTATTAATCGATAAAAATAAATATAAGTTATTTTTTATTAATATTAAAATAAAATTATAATGTTGTAACAATGTTAAAAATGAAAACGAAATAACGAAGACGTATACTAACAGTGGATCGATTTTTATGGTGAAACTACTAATCGTGTTTCGGGTATTATAAAAATTCTTTCGATCGAAAATGGAGAATGGATCATCCATTTTATCATCGCGTTGAACAAATTAAGGAATTGGTAATATTCGAATAAAATTTATAAGATCGGAAACTTCGATTATTAGTACCTATCGAATTATAGGAGGAAAGCTCGCGAAACCCTTCGTTATCTTTACATAAAATTCCGATGAAACGCGGGGGTGTCTCGGAGAGTGAGATTGGCCTTTGAATAAAACGAGCGAAACTTAAAGCAATTTAACTTCCCGAACTTTCAACCTTCTTCACTATACCATTCTTTTTTTCTTTTCTTTTCTTTTTTTTCTTTTCTTTTTTTTTCTTCTTTTTTTTTTTTTACCTTATGTTCCCATCATCGATCTGAAACTTCTCTCGAACTATACCATTTCCTAACAAACTTTATACACTGACGATTTTCAAAACTTTTCAGATTCCTGCCAACTATCCCCGAAACTTGAAAACACTCCATCAAGAATCCACAAAGAGACGACAACCTGCGTGACAGTCTACATTCTGTTATATACACACCACAACCTCTAAGGTTGTCGACACGAGGTACGATTTCTACTTTAATACACATTTTCAAAGTCCTAACAGGAGGACAGTTTTTCACATTCAGTGTATATTAATTAATAAATAAATGTAAGTATAATAATTAAAACTGCGAACGATCGACCGACGAGTCCAAAGTCGCGATTCTTTCAAAAATGGCCAGAATCGATAGTTTTGAAAGCCAGTGGCGTTATCAAGACGAGCGATAATTTTATTATTTAATCTGGACGAACAATGTTTTGAAACTATGAATCCTAGCTTGAAGATTAAATGAAAATACAATTTGCACTGACGATACGTGCAGTATAAACTCATCGAGGATCGATTAATCGAGGAAGCGTGAAGCAAAACGGGAAATCGAATTTTTCCTCGGTCGGGAAACCGCGCTCGACTACTTCGTCAACAGGGAAACCACGCGTCGTCGACGGCTGAGTTAATAACCCGTTCCTGCTTCAGGGTTGCCTCAGGTTGGTTGACGTTTGCATAAACACTCGAGACCGCGACTCGCGCCGTTGTGAAAGAGAGAACGGTTCGACGGAGCCGTGCCTGCGAGGGAGGAAGGTCTAACACATCATGAACCACCAACGCGAATCTCATTAGAGCGAGATGGAACAATGAAAATCAGGGAGGAAGAGGAAGGTCGCCAATTACACGTTAAAGACTGTGTTTGTGTCTGCACGTGAGAGAAAGAGAGAAAGAGACAGAGAGCAGGCTCGTCGATCGCAACTAGGGATGGGATCAAGTTCGATATGTACATGCCTGTGTCTTCAAACCATTGAAAACTATTCGAAACGACTTCAAACCGTTGGCAGTATTTCAGATTTGACACTAGTTTGTCTAGAACTACCAGTTGTAATTTTCTATGGAAATTTTATGTAGTTTTAGATACTCGAGTGATTTTTAATAAATTATATATTATTTATTTATAATTATATATTTATAATAATTATATATTTATTATAAAATATATAATTTATGATTATATATTTATTATAAAATATATAATTTATAATTATATATTTATTATATAATATATAATTTATGATTATATATTTATTATATAATATATATATTACATATATTCAATAAAATATATAGTTTTATATATTTTTAGATACTCGAGTGATTTTTGGATAAGTAGACGCTTGCGTTCTTTATTGTATTATTAACTTTTTTTTGTATCTTGCACTTCAATTTCTTTGCTACGAATATTATACTTTAGTAATCCGTAGTTCTAGTGTTAAATATCGTATCGGTGTGAATACGTTTCTACTCAATAGTTTCATGTTTATTACTTTTACAATTAATAGTCGAATCTTAGAAATTCGTGCACGTGTGTATTTAGATATACAAGAACGTGCTTCTGTCACGTTAAAAATTCATTCATCTACAACATTCTGGGATACCCCGAACTAAAATACACATTGTCAATTGCTTTGGACGATGTTTGAACGACAGTAGAAGAACAGTTTGATTCCAAACAAGTTGGATCGAGTTTAAACTCTTGCGCTGGAATGACGTTCCAAAATTGCAACATTTTCTCAGTTTTAAGTATATTTAAATGTAATCCAGGTAAAACAAATGATAGGTTTATTATTTCTTAATCGTTTCTATCCAGTGATATCATACCGACGAGAGTTCAAAAGGAAAAGAAAGCGACGAGTTCGGTCACTCGTTATGGTCCGCGAACCGAGCGTTGCCAGCGCAAGAGGTGAAATACCATCAAACTGGAGGTGCTCGCTTGGAAACGGTTCGAATCCAAGGACTGAAGGTTCCGAGCCAGCTTGTGAGGTGCTCGATCCCATCTCTAGTCGCAGCACGGTGGCGGCAGTTGGTGACAGGTTATTAGTCTGCCGTAAGTCTGGCCGCGGTGAATGAGAATAATAGCTTAGGTGTGACATTGCCCCAGTGCCTAGACTCGTGCCAGGCGGTTCCCGTCTCTTTCTACTGCCTGGCCACCGAGTTGCCCTCTTCGTCCACCTTCAGACTCCCTTTTGCTTCATCGTGCCCTGCCTCGCTCTCTCTCTCTCTCTCTCTCTCCCGCGTGGACGTTTGTTCGTGTTTCATCCGGTTGGTCGGCAGAACCGCGGCATTATTGTCGTAATCTAGGTCTAGGCTTCGCCCTCAGCAGGTGTCGTGTGCCTATTGTTCCTCAATGGAATCACGGTGCCTCGGTCACGCCACCACAGAAACCCAGACGCGCGTGGTTCGTTCGTTTCTTCACGGGCTCTGGCGAACGTAGGCACGCGCCACTTTCGAGAGAGACAAAGAAAGCGTATACGCGGGACAAAACCTTCTCGGTTGGCCGCGACTTAGCCGACGGATTCTTCCACCATCTATTTAACCAGCGTTGAATACGTGCTCGCGGGTAAGTACACAGGGAGCACGTGGAACACGTACACAGCGTCCGTTTGCTCGTAACTCGTTCCCATGCGCTTTCGGAAAGCGTGGTACGATGTCGTTCACGGTGTTGACGAACGTGCGGATGGTTTATTAAGAGGCAAATTGCGCTTATCAACGCTTTAACGACCGATTTTGGGTTTTAACATTTTACTCTTCAAATATTTTGAAATTACTCACCTCTGTGATGAATCAGAGTGATAGCGACATGTTTTCAATTGTATGCCGGTAGATAAAGTATCAAGAGTGTTGGACAGATTCAGGGTTCGTTGAAATCTTCTGGATAGTGAAACTTAAGTTAGTTTGATTATTGAACAGTTCGTTGAAATCTTCTGGATAACGAAACTTAAGTTAGTTTTGACAACCTTGAAGAGTTTTGCGATTTTTCTAGTTCAAAGTGTAGCAGTAGATTTTCGAATGTTACTTAGGTAAAGAATGTGTGATGCGTAGGTAGCTTATTAACCTATGCTACGCACGTCGAGAATTTTTTGTCTCAAAATTGCAATATTTCCTTAATTTTAAATATATAAGTACAACCCAGGCAAAACAAATAATAAATTTATTACTTTTCAATAATTTCTATCCAGTGATATCATACCGACGAGTTCAAAAGGAAAGCGACGAATTATTGTATACGGTTTGGTCACTCGTTATGGTCCGCAATCAGTTGCCAGCGCAAGTGATTAAGAGATGGAGAAATTGTGGTTCGTGTTTCTGTTAAGTTAAGGATCGGTCAGAATGTTTGAGAGATCAAGTTTGCCGCAACGATTGGATTCCTTCAGCAACTACGAAATTTGATCAGTTTCGCGGACGTTGATAAATCAACATAGTAACAGATATCATTTAAGGAAAATTGACTACCACTCGGATATTTGCACAATATAAAATCGGCGATCAAAATCAATTTTGTCTCGAAACAGCGGTATTTGCACTTTAAAATGTATCGAACGGCTCGGACAACTCCACCTTGCTATACATCCACGTAATTTTCACCGATGCCGAGACCATTCCTTTGAAAACATTCCTCAAACCATCAGCGATGTATCTGTTAAAAGCGCAGGGTGGACTCATCACGCAGGGAAGGCTCGTGGTTTTCAAACGGAAATTCTATCGCAATTCTAAGAGTCTGTACCTAGCGTGTGCACGTCGAAAGTGCGGTTCCTGTGGAAGCCGCGTTGGTAGCGCTTGTAATGAGAGCGCGGGGATTTACGATCGTAATCAAGCGTGACAGATTGCGCGTCAAAGAAAACAGGTCTGGTCGTTAGCTACGTATCCTGTGCTTCTCTCCATCGAGTCTGGCTTCCTCTGCTCCGTCTAACTCGGAATTCACCTGTCCCTTCTCTCTCTCTCTCTGTCTCACACACACACACACACACACACACACACACACAGAAATTCTCTCTTTCTCTTTCCCGTACATGGGATCGACCCTAGAAAGAACTGGCACGCGCCCAACCAACCGCTCGTGCATTAAACAGAAGCCTTTTGCCTCTCTGTCGGTAGGGGTACGACCGGCACGCCGTGTGTGTACGTAAGTATGTATTACACGGATGTATTGCACATCGAGGCCGGTGAGCGAGGAGACCACCGTATAAGCTAAACAAATCCACGAACGTCGTACAGCCGGCTATACGACGTTCGTCCGTGTGCCGATTCGTCGATGTTGGTGACACACGTCGCCGGTGTGTTGACATTGGTTAACGGCGGCCTGTCCCGTTGACATTGGCGGCGACGGTGGTTTGTCGGTCGGGTTCAGGTTCACGGGAGCCATTCACGCTTCGCACGCCGGCATAAAGAAGCGCCTGGCGCCTACGGCCCGATAAACTGGGTTGCCGCCGCATTCAGAAAGGGATTTAGGTGAGCTTTCGCGTTCCAACGTTGGAGCACGACGAAGAGAGAGCGAGAGAGAGAGAGAGAGAGAGAGAGACAAAGAGATAGAGATGGTATTGTCGTTCCGCTAAATCGAAATTCGTTCACTGGGTTGCTTGGTTTCGTTTGTTGGAGGACAGACTGATTTGGTTTCGTTAAGTTTATCGAAGAAATTTGGGTTTGTTGGTACTAATCTCTTGCGCTGGAACGGATGTCGAGAATATTTTTTGTCCCAAAATTGCAATATTTCCTCAAGTTTAAGTATATTTAAGTATAATCTAGGCAAAACAAACAATAAACTTATTACTTCTTCAATAATTTCTATCCAATGATATCATACCGAGTTCAAAAGGAAAGCGACGAATTATTGTATACGGTTTGGTCCGTAATCAGTTGCCTGCGCAAGTGGTTAAGGATCTTTGTTGGTATTCGAGATCTTTGATCAATATAGAGCATTGTTTGTTAAAGGTTTGTTAAAGATTTTTCGGAAAGTGGAAAGTCGAATTGAAAAAATGTTGGTTTGTCGAACCTTCGTGCCTGCACAATTTATTGAGGATAGTTTGTTAGTTGAAATATTGGAAACTCGGCTATCTGTTGTTAAAAATTTGGGCGAACGGATATTTGTTAGGTCTTTAATACTTCACTATTAATTATTACCGGCGAGGGGAGAGGTGTTTGAAGTATGGTTATAAGATTCAAGCTAATCGAGAATGCGTCATTAGAGAGGAATTGCGACAATGTTCATAACGTGCGTTAGTTCAGGACTTTGCAGTAGTAATTAAGCATGAAATTTGTGTGATTGGGAGTTATAATTGAATTTTAGATGCCTGCGCAAATTTATATTAATTGCTGGCATAAGCTAAGATGAGGATTTGTTTCATTTTTTAAAATGTTTTGACGATGGGCTTGTAAGAAATAATTTCATTTAACAAAATAATAAACAATAATATAAAATAATAATTTAAAAAGGATCCTTTCACTATTAAATAAAGAAAAGTGTAGACGGAATCATGTGAATGTTAGATATATTCGGCGCGGTCCATTGGTTGTCTGACACGTTCGGCTGGTTTCACTTGAAAGGCAGTTTGGTGAACGCTCGCTCTTGCGCTTGAACTTGATTCCAATATTATCTTACTCTTTCAACATTCATAACACAAATTTATACGAATGAAAAGTATATTTCTCTTTCAGTGCCTTGATAAATCCGCCCTTTTGCCCCTAATTGAGTTTGTGAAATTGAAAATTTCAATAACCGCGCAATAGAAATCAATGAAATCAAATCAATCCATTCCAATTCCTGTAATTGGCGATGTAATGTAATTTATTTTCAAGGGAAGCGAAAGTTTCCAGAATAAAGTCGGTCATTGGCGTTCACCAACTCACAAACTCGACCTTCACCCTCCGACAAGTGAAACGTAAAAAAAGAAGACGTATAACCGTGAATGTAATATTTTTTCAAAAGAAGTAAAAAGTATCAAACTTCCTCGTTCAATGGGTCAGCAACCTGCCGACTTTTTCTCTTTAACAAATAAAATATAAAAACCGACGAAAATACGAACGTCGTATAATTTATTTCCGAGACAAGTAAAAGAACATGTTGCAGGCACCTTTATTAACGCTATCGAATAACTATTAAAACGGTCAAAATGACCAATTTATAATATTTATTAGAAATTTTACGGACGTGTTTTTTAGTGTTTTAAATGATTTCTCGTAAAATGAAAATTTCGTATATTTTACTTCGTTGATGTTTCTGGTCAAAATTTTATGTTTTAGTCGTCGTTAGTTCCAGTCCGTTGGGAATAGAAGTCCTCAAAGTTACGTTAACCTCTTGCGCCTCTAGCAACTGGTTCACGGACCATAACGAGTGACCAAACCGTATACAATAACTTGTCTTCTTTTTGAATTCATCACTGGATAGAAATTACTAAGAAGTAATAAATTTATTATTTGTTTTGCTTTCAATAAAAGATTCTATTTCAATATACTTAAAACTAAGAAAATATTGCAATTTTCGGCCAAATATTTATTCTCGGCGTGTGTGGCACGTCATTTCAGCGCAAGAGGTTAAATGAAAAAGCCGAAAAAGGTGCAACCTCTATAACCCAATTAATCTTCGATCAATCACTAGATGAATTCTCATTCTCGTCGCGCGAACTGATCCGCATTCTCGCGGGAAACGACAAATAGAAAGGGAAAACGGGTCGTTGATGCAGCGTAGGCTGATAGTTGGCGAACGCCAATTGCGCGAGTTTCAACTTCGTTAATGAAGTGGCTGGTGTCAGTAACGACGTACGGCTCGGTCTCTATAGCCCAGCAACCCGTAATGATGCGACTTTTGGAACTAGCGTTCCTCCTCCCTCCTCGTTGGTCGTGGCTTGCAAAGCGTGGCGTTCCACGTTCGTGTTGATAGAGACGGTGACGGGTGGTTGGTTTCGTCGACCGGCTGGTGGGTCAGGTTTACAGTAGCTATTAACGCTTCACACGCTCTGGTGTAAAGAAACGGCGACGGTCGGCGCCTACAGGCAATAAAGTAAGAGCAGCGGTGAGAAGACGCCAGGGCTGAAG
The DNA here is from genome assembly GCF_011392965.1 of Frieseomelitta varia. Lineage (NCBI taxonomy): Eukaryota > Metazoa > Arthropoda > Insecta > Hymenoptera > Apidae > Frieseomelitta > Frieseomelitta varia. The sequence goes on from NW_025109450.1 coordinate 335,398, forward strand.
TGAAACGGCCCCGCCGCCGTCGCCGCTTATCGGTTGTACGAGACGAGAGAAACGTAAGGGGGTTGTTTGCCACGCGGCAAGAAGGACGAGCAATCAACAGAGAAAGCGAGGTAGAGAGAGATAGAGGGAGCCGGGAATTTCAGGGTCGTAGGGAGATAATGCCTCTCTTAGAGCGTTCGTGAATGGAACGGATCGCTTGCCGCTACTACGACCTTTCCTCGCGTAGTCCTACTGCCAAGGGTCATTGGCCCTGTTTAAAGGCGGCTGTCACGATGATCGTGTTATACTACGTCACCAGGCGTGATCGTTTTGCGAAGGATGAGCCGCAATAACCAATTTCCTCTCTCTCTCTCTCTCTCTTTCGTGTTTGCTCTTTCCGTGCGTGTCGATGGTCGATGTGAAGTTCTACGATCGTTTTAAGATCGACTTTACGTGAGGAGGGAAATAGGGACTAGGGACCATTCATGTGATTTAATGGGGATGCTTGTAAGTATACGGTGATATTTTGGGGTGTAAAGGGGGATTGTAATAATATTTTGCGTTAGAATGTCTATTAATAATATTTTGTGTTATATTGTGATACAATCGAAGGGATGTATACTTCTTTCGTTGTTCAATCAGTCTTAAAGGATGTTATCTTAATTCTGATATGCTGAATAATTATCGAATTCTGACAAGAATAATTGCCTAAATGTATCTACATCGGAATAGATGTGAAAACTAATAGATGAAGATTCTCATATTCACATACATGTGAATAGCAATTTTAAACTTTCCTTTATTTGTCGCTCTGCGTTAAAAAACTACCATAAAGCGTCCTGATATAATATATATATATATATATATAAAATATATATATATATATATATATATAATATATATATACACACACACACAAGACAAAACCGATTAAAAGGCTCGTTTGACTATCTACTCAACTGTTCTTTTTAATCTAAATGTTCAAACATTGACACGAGAAAAATAAAAAGATGGTGGAATTGGAGTATCCTCTCGCGTTCTCTCGGTGCGCAAACAGGTAAACACGAGGGTAGCAAGTTTTCGCTAATTTGAAATTCAAAATCCGTGGCGAGGAGCATTCCCTAAAAGTGGCGTGTGCAGGGTGGCGGGATATCAGCTGACTGGCGCCGCCGCTTCTAAGATGCACCCATTCATCCACCGCCTGATCTCTCCCAGCTTCTCTTTCTTCATTCACACATTCGCGCGGGGTCCCTCTCGCGGCGTTCGCCCATTGACGTTGCTGCCTCTATTTTCTCTCTTCCTCGTTGCCTCTCGGTTTAGCCACCGGGTGGTTGGCCGTTATGTCGGCCCCGATGACGCTCTCTCTTTCCCACCACCCTCGGCATCTTTCTCTCCTAACGTCCCCCTGTGGTAATACCACCACGACCAGCGCGCAATCACGACCACCAACAACCGCCGGATATCCCGACGAAGACTTCCTCGAGCCGAGCTACCGGGCGTCATCCCCTTCCTCCGCCAACACAGACACCCTTTACCTCTACAGTCGCCTTGGCCACGTTCACCTCCACATCTTCCCCCACGTGCCATCCCTCTGGCTCATCGTGGCTATTTTTCTTCGTCTCTCTCACCATCTCTTTCATCTCCTCGTCTCTGTCCACCCGCTGTTTTCCTTTGTTTATCGCCGTGAACAGTGCGGTTAGAGCAGGCAGGTAGGTCGCGGAAGAAGGAGGGGAAAAAACGACGAGTACCAGGAATGCGACTGGTCTCTCTCGGAAGACGAATCTCTTCGTGGAATGAGGATACCACGAGGAAGGTAATGTGTACCAGTTGGTTATTAGAGAGAGAGAGAGAGAGAGAGAGAGAGGGGGGGGGGAGAGATCGTTGGAGTAAAACGAGAGATTGGTGACCAGTCAGGGATGAAGGAGGAGAGTACGACGATTGTTTCTTGGTCCGCGAATTTTTGGTTTTTTAGAGAGAGTCGTTAGAAACTGAAGTCGATAGTCGATGTATATTGTCGTGTTTTATCTGCCCGTGGTGTTTGATTAATTATAATCTGGACGAGTGGAATATAATCGACGTTGTTGATTTTTCTCTAGTCATTGAAAGTCTTACATCGATTACGACTGAAAAGCGAAGTATAAAGTTAATTGGTCTTTTTATCTCGCTGTAAAGTAAACTGTATACTTTGTAAACATGTTGGTCTGTCACTTGCTTTCTCGTCTAAATATTCTTCTTCAAACTGTTAACAAAGTTCGTATGTTTTCTATTATTATAACAAAATTCTGTTTTTTCTTTTATTCGGTTATCGAATAAATTAAAAACTTTAAACTTTCGTATGTTGTTTTTGACAAATGAATTGAACAATACACGATGAAACGATGGAATGATCCACGTGTTTAGTATATTTGTAGTTTTTATAGTTTCCAAGTAAAATTGTAGAATATTCTCTTTCACTTTCGTGAATAGTTTTAAAGTGGGTTCCGAGTGCCCCAAAAATGGTAACCATTAAATCGTCGCAGTAGCATAGTCCAGTCTGTCACTGGCTGTAGCATTCTTCACCGTTAGAAACTAACTCGCTGTTATCTTTAATGTTTAAACCCTTTTCTCCACTCGTCCTGCTCGTGTCCTACATCGTTTCTCCTTGACCCGAAGATTTTTGTTGCAACGACGAAAGTATTTTCGCCAGCCACGTCTGACAACGGTAGAAAATGTTTCTGCTGGCGAGTTGAAGAAATATTTCTCTTTCTCTTTTGAAATGTAGAAAAATGTACAGCCATGATAGATCACGAAAGTATCATCTCTTTTTTCGACGAACGAAGAAATTGTGATAAAATCTATGGATCTGAGAACGTTGCGTGAAAGATAATTTCACGAATAATGTAAGGTTCAACGTGTTAAATAACAATGAGATGTAGCACGTCGGATGATTCTGCCGAAGCGTTAAAGATTCATGCGCTCGTCCGTACTGGCCTACTTCCAAGACACAGTTTCGCCAAAGTAGAATTGCCAAATCACCCTTCGCCGTCGAAAATCTACGATAACACGAATCTCTAAATCTCGTAAAAATTCCATGATAGAAGTTCTGTTCTATACTTAAACATTCTTGAGATTTCATATTTTAGTATAGCAACGAATCTAGAATCTCCTACATGTGAGCATATTATATGTACAACGTTGACTCTGTAGCATAATTTCTTACTTCATTGTTACAGTTTGACGTTAGGTCCTCTCCGTGCAAATTTTTTTATTCTTAGAGCCAAAAATATTTGTTGATATTTGCTCTTATCAGAAGAGAGGATAATTTATGAAAGTGTATGAAAAAATTTCTTTATTTAAGGGACCAAGACACTTGATCCTCGGTCTAAGAATAGTCGAACGATCGAAACGAAAAAATTCCATCGAGAGTTAACAATAAGAGCAAATATACATTTCCGTTCCATTTTATTTTATTTATAATTTGTGTTTGAACATGTAGTTTTCGTAGACAAATATTCAAAAAAATGTACTAAAAAATGTACTAACATTTACTTGGGAAAACCATCGAAATATTATAAAAAACATGGTTTGTTAATATATTGTTAAACAATTTTTTCTTCAGAAAAGGTATACACCATTAAATTTGTCGTTAAAAAACATTGATTTCGTCAATTTACATTGTATAGTCAACAATTTCCGAGATATTTGACGAAAAATATATTCTCCAACTTTGAGAGTAGTTTTCATCCCTTCGATTATCGACGATTGTCGGAAAAAAAAAGAAAAATTACAAATTAGGTGAAATATTTTTTTTTCGTCAAAATTTCGTCAAAATTTGTAACATTTCACCTTGGAAGATCTCGGTCGTTCGGTATCTCGTGCCCTCTGTCCAAAGAGTGATATCACTCCGTTCCATCCAAGGGGTGATGGGATCGGTAGCTCTGTAGCTTCGCCGCAACTGAAATATTCCAGTCGTCCTCTCTCTCCTGCGGGCTCTCCTTCGTTCACTGGGTCAAGTTCAAAGCGATGGTAAAACGAAGACGGGTCGTTCGGAAAGGAGCGAGACGGGGAAACACAGGAAGAGGAGAAGCATCGAGAAGAGAAAGAGAAGCAGGAGGATGAGAGGAAGAAGGGCTAAGTTCTTTCGTTAGTAACCACCGATCGATGGCTGATCGAGATAACAGGTAGACGAGACCGCTATTAGGGATGGAACCAAGTCCAATATGTACCTACAAATTCGAATCTACGAGTTCTAATCTGAGTTTCTCCTTACGTGGATTTCGAACGTACTACACGATGGCAATGTATGTCCAACGAGTTCCAAATATTCATTTATTTTATGCTAGAATTAAATATATTTGCAGATGCTCAGACGTATGGATTACAAGTTAATTGATTAGACAGTTTAGAAATAATATTCGAGTTTTCTTTTTTTTTTTAAATTTGTGATGCGAGTTGCTAAAATTTTTGAGAATCCTCAAAGTGATTGAAATTACCAGTCCCATCGTAGTAGGAACATACTGTTTAATTGATATCGTTGTTCGTGATTATGTTGCGAAGATTATCGTGTTTTATTACTTTCTACCATACTATTAAAGGGATTTCAGATTTGAACGATTGTGTTGGTTTTTACAGTTGATTGCTCGATGAAAATCTGAAACCTTTATACGTATAGCAGAAGAATTTTAAAAATAAATATGCATGTCAGTATGTGCGTTTATAATGGGAACACGTCACACTAGAACTCATCCACCTCCTGCGACGCTCGGTACTGAAATATTCATCGTCAGTTGTTAATTGCAATCTCAATATGATCTCCATTAATCATTGGTTTAAGTTGCAATGCGTGTTTCAAGTGATTTGAACGGGTAACATTCGGTATGAAAATATACATCCTCGATTATTAATTTCAATCTCAATATAATCTTCTAATTGAGCGTTGGATTAGGTTGCAGTGCATATTTATGCTAGCGATTTTCACCGAATGGGGGTAAACTAAAATTTGTAATACTCCTGATTATGATCAGGTTAGATCGAATACTTTCTGAGAGGGAATATTTAGGGTATGAAAGATTCGAATCTACTTGTGAGGTACTCGATCCCATCTCTAGCCGCTACAAGGGGTTTGCGAAGTTTCGAATGCCGGTTTAAATTCCCCCCTGTTACCACCCTGTGCCCACCCCTTTCTCTCTCTCTCTCTCTCTCTCTCTCTCTCTCTCTCGTTCCCTCTGTCGGCCGCTCATTCAGCTGGTCGCGTCGTTCTCTTTCTATCAACGAGAGGCCGAGTATCCCTCTTTAATCTTCTCCCTCTGCGGTGCAGGCACCCCACGCGAATGTAGGTGAACTTGCCGTGGTTCGAGGTAAACTACCGTCGAGACCGCGCCGCGTGTGCACGCGTGTGTCCGTGTTGTATGCTTTACATGCGCTTTACGTGCGCGCGCGTGACACTGTGTGTATGTATGCTGCGGCTCGCAAGGGCGAGAGCCGCTCGTGTATACGCGAGCACGTGCACGGTCTCTCTGACACGTTTGCACGGTTCGTTAGCGGATACCTGGTGCTCCAGATTCGTGGCACGACCATGCCACGACAGGCCAGACAGAGAGACAGGCAGAGAAAGAGAGAGAGAGAGAGAGAGAGAGAGAGAGAGAGAGACAGAGAGACAGAATGTGTCCGACAAACTGGGAAAAAGAGCAACTCTACCAGAGAGAGAGAGAGAAAGAGAGAATGAGAGAGATGGACAGAAGGTAAAGGGCTTATCGCGATGCCAGTACACTGCACTGCAGGAATCCGGTCCGCTTATCGTCGCTGCTGTCTGTAAACATCGACGGGTATCCGCCCTTTCATGTACAATTTCCCTGTTCCACGCCCTGTTGCTGATCTTCGCTGGGTTTCTTTTGCCGGTTGAAGACCAAATGAATGGGATTGGGGTGGTTAAAGTTGGTATCGACACAGAGTTGGAAGAATTTCATACAGAGTGTTCCTTATTTACAGGAGGAAAAGATCAGCTGACAGGATTAAACAGCTTTAACCGCTTGCGCTGGCAACTGATTGCGGACCATAACGAGTGATCGTACTGTATACAACAACATCGTCGCTTTTTTTTTTGAACTTTTGAGAAGTAATAATAAGTTTATTATTTGTTTTGCCTGGGTTGCACTTAAATATACTTAACCCGGGATTACCCACCTGGGTGTCTAGCACAGGTACATCCCGGCGACTGGACCCTCACGTGGATAATCCCGGGTAAAAACTGAGAAAATATTGCAATTTTGGGACACAAAACGTCATTGCAGCGCAAGAGGTTAAAATAGATTAAATATAATATCATCAAGGGATGATTAAATGTAGTTGTAATTTAAGATATGATTACGGGGATTAATAATTGTTATAAATAAATTGTTCAACGAGCGCACAGTTTAATTCCAATTCAATATGTATCACGCGTAATTACGCGGACTCAGGTCTGACCACTGCTTTCTCATTCCTCTTGCTACTCCTCCGTATGGAACGTCATCTTGCAAATTCGCAAACGAGAACTTTTCCTCTTTTTTTCCCTTACGAACGTACACGTCTACCGCATGCGGAGAATCTGGTTTCGATTTAGTAGAAGTTGGTCCGATTTGTTTCCTCACTGGGTCAAGTTTATCGTGATTGAAAGGAGGGAAACGAGACGAAAGGGATTTAAGAAGCTCGTTGAACGATAAAGAAGTCTGGCTCTTTACATACACTCTTGCTCAAAAATCTCGGGATAATTCCTCTTCTTAATCTTGCGCTGGAATGACGCACATCGAGAATTTTTTGTCCTCAAAATTGTAATGTTTTCTCAATTTTCAAGTATATTTAAGTATTACCCAGCAATATAAATAATAAATTTTAATTTATTACTTCTATAAATAATAAATTTTAATTTATTACTTCTTAGTAATTTCTATTTAGTGATATTATTCCAGCCCCGTGTTCAAAAAGAAAGCGACGAATTACTGTATTATTGTATACGGTCCAGTCACTCGTTATGGTCCGCGAACCAGTTGCCAGCGCAAGGGGTTAATGTTCGATTATAATATTTCATTGCAAATAAAATTTCTTAGTTGCGCATTTGACGCGTTGACACTTCACGAATTCCTCGTCGTACAATTGTTGTTTAATTTTCTCTAATTTCGAAATAGATATATAATCTCGTTCCAAGACTTTTGGGCGGGGGTGTACGCGGTGGTGATTGTAGAGTACAAAAGAAAGAAAGGGGAATCGTTCTCGTGTTACTAATGAGCGATCGATGTCTTATTGAAATATCGTTCTCTCCCGTCGTCCTTCTTCTTTAAAGGAGAGCCCGAGTCTCGTCTCAGACCCCCCGGAGGTCGGTCTCGTTGAGTCCAGCAGTTTCACTTTTACTTTTTTACCCGTTCGGCGATCTCAATCTGTCTTCCACCTTTCGCTCCCTTTCCCCCCGCAGGCGATCGTAGAATGAGTCGTGTCGTTGACGTTAAGTTTCCTACAGGCATCGAACAGGTTGTTACGCTTCACGTGCAATTCCAGGCCATTCTTCTCTCCGTCTGAGATGGAAGGATAACAATTTTTGTAAATCAGATCTTCCTCGGACAACTTCTCCTCCAATAGCCAATAAATTTCTCTCATCAAACGCTCTCTCTCTCTCTTTCTCTCTGTCTCTTGAACTCTCTTCCAAAGCGATTAAAACCCGAAGAAAATTTCTCTCGTCTCTAAGATTGGCCGAGACGATTCAAATCGACCGTGAATTCAGATGAAAGTTGTTCAGTCTTGTCAAAGCTCTCGAGATGATCTCGAGACAAAACAGATAAAAAAAAAAAGAAAGAATCTAAGCTATGTTCATGGTAGATCCAAGGAAATCGTCACTCTCTCTAAACAAAAATCCGCCAGTATCCCATGCTTCAGATATCGAACGACACCAGCCGACAATCGATATTTTGAAACAGTTTTCAGCGCAGCTCAGGCTCCAATTAACCTACCGAACAAATCCGCGACTAAGCGACAAATTGAGACAAATCGAGGCGCCGCCCGTGTGACACGTTCGTCGCGCGTCGAAGCGGGTATCTCCGCGTTTCTCCAGGTTAGGCGTGTCAAGATTTAGCCGCGGCTGTTCGAGAACCAACAACTTTTTCTCCCCCTGTGGCGGATGATCCTTGCGAGGCACGTGCGATTTCTCGTGTGATCGACGTGGATGGAATACCTGGATGTTGGCCGTATATAGCGAAGTGTCTCTCTCTCGCGCGTATGTACGCGAACGTGTTGGGTAGGGAAAAAAGCCGGAGAAAGCGTGACGTGGAAAGAGAAAGAGAGTAAAAAAGAAAAAAATCAGGAGAGAGAGAAAGAGATTAAGGGGAAATGGGAGAGAGAATCAGAACGAGAGGGAGAGCAGAAATGTCGACTCTCTCTCTATGTATGCGTCTACGTTTGCACATACATACGTACCTGTACAGGGTGAGTCACGTAACTTGTCCATTCGGAGTAACTTCAGATATACCCGTGCACCGCTCAACATTATGTAAGCACTTGTCATTTTTATGAAATCTATGTATGATGTGCACTTTATGATGTATGTATTAGATTATAAATATTGGATTACAAATGCATTCTGATACTGGATAGTTTAATATTTATCTGGTATATATCAAACATTATTAGAAAGCTAAATACGTGGAAGTTATTCTGCCATGATACAATATTTTAGTAATAGTATGACTGAAGATTTGTTGAGAATAAACAGTGCTACCTGTTAGACTAGTTAGATTCCTTTTAACTATAGAGATCTACTATACACTATACAAATGCTTTTTATTATTACTAACGAGATAATTTATGAATTATTGATAAAACTTGTTCTCTATAGTCGTGTATAAACTGTAGCAGTACACAAAATTTATTTGTTAGACCTTAGATAGTCGTGTGGAGTTAAAGTGTCTGCGTATTTTTGAGTGACAGTATGCACGAAAATTGCAAACATTTCTTTCTTGCGCTGGCAACTGATTGCGGACCATAACGAGTGACCGTACCGTATACAATAATATCGTCGCTTCCTTTTTGTACTCGTCGGTATGATATCAATGGAATAGAAATTATTGCGAAGTAGTAATAAAAATTTATCATTTGTTTTGCCTGGGTTATACTTAAATATACTTAAAACTGAGGAAATATTGCAGATTTTTGCAAAGAATTCTAGACATGCATGGCACGTTATTCCAGCGCAAGAGGTTAAACAAATTATTCGTTTGAAAAGAATCGTTCAAGCGTCGTTTATTTTCCCTTAATACTACACCCTGCAATTTTCCTACGCAACGTACTTTTTTCTTTCTCCGACGCGTACAATTCCAAAGATTACTCGGCGTGGACGAGTTATGTGACTCAGCCTGTACACGTGCGCGACAGTGTGTGTACGTGAGAGTGGCACGCGATCGTCGAAACTTTTGCTGTCCCGCGAATCGAGAGGTATGCAACAGCTGTTATCGTGTTACGGGTTCGCACGAGCGGCCCGTAACTTCATATCATCGTGGTGGTGGTGGTGGTGGTGGTGGTGGTTGTAGGAGCCCACTCCATGGAGTGGGTCAAGTTCACTACGCTTATGATAACATTTCTGCTCCGTTCCAGTTCCGTTCCGCGTCTAACTGCACGCCTTCTGGCCCCCGTACTCCTTCGCCTCATCCTCCCACGATTCTCCATCTCCTCCTTCACCTCCTCTTCCTCCTTGTCGTGCTTTCGTAGCCCGGTGTACTCTCTTGCCGTTCCACGAATCCCTCTTTGCTCAGACATTCCTCTTTCTCTTCCTCTTTGTCTAACCTCGGGTTCATCCCTCCGGTTACTCGGCCTGAAGAGGAAACAGAGGTAGAGGGAGAGGGAGAAAGAGAGAGTCTAGGTCTGCCTCATCCTTTCTGCTCGCGTTTGCAAACATCGCGAATCCATCCAGATGGAACGAACACGGTTCACCGTGTGCTTCCTGCTGCGAGAGTACGTACACCTAAAGAGGACACTGGGTTATCTTCGATAAGATGGGGTTGCTTTATCGCGATGTGCTGCAATGTGGATCGAGGGATTTCAAGTTCAAGGCCGGGGTTGAGAGATCGCTAAGGGTGTTGGCGTAGGACTCCAGATCTAAAAATTTAGAAGGACTCTGGGGGTTTTGTCGTAGATTGATGTTTCGTGGATGGATCGTGTAGCGCTATGGGCAGAGGAGTTTTGAAATTCGAGGATAAACAGAAGGATCGTACGAAAATGAGGTGCGATTATGAATCACAGTTTCAATTTCTAGACTATTCTGGAGTATAACAAGTAGTTTGAGGATACAGAGTGTTTTTGTTTCAGAATTACATGTTTTTCTTTTTTTCTTTTTTGATAAATTTTGCCAAATCGAGATAAATTGACATACCAGAAAACGCGATTTCAAAGAAAGACAATTTTAAAACTCGAAATGATTTAAAAAATACGAGAACACCCTGCGTGTTATTGAATGTGATTTAATGATTTTACAAACAACGTCAAACACACGCTCGGTCATAACTTCAGCGATATACGTGTTCATACCGGTCCAGAAATGAAAATTGCGGTAGAAATCGGTGAAGGAAACTCCAATTATCCCCGCTTGGATCCTGTCGCTACGATCGTGCGCGACGAAACCAAGAATACGAGCGCGAGTTACGTAAACCGCCGCGAAGACGCGGAACGATCCGTGACGCGTTTCACGGCGATCGAGAATGCAGTAAAGGGAGGAATCCGTGGGACGTGACGCTCGATGACGCGGCTCCATTACCTTCCGCAACTCCTCAAAGCTAAAGCAGCGAGAACGAGCGTGTGCGCGAGGCCCTCGAGTGATTTCTTACGCCCGGTTAAACGAAACCGCGCGTCTCACACACGCGCATACATACGTTCGCCTCGAGGGCACACACGACCAACGTTTAGCGAACGTACACGCGGAACCCGACGATTACGATCGTTGAGTTATTTACGAGCTCGACTCACACGAGTCCCTTAACCTGTGTGTTTGCAGACCACATTCCTGCGACGTGGTTGGCGATGATGCGGGAGAGGCAAGCACGTGCCGCTGCCTCCGCGTCTCTTGCTGCTCGATTTGGCCGTCAAACGGGGCCGAGAAGCGCCGGCCGGGACGTTTCTTCTCTGGCGAGTATGTAAGTACACGCGTGTCCATGTATTTATGTATGTATCTACACGCATCAGCTTTTATTTCTGTCCTCTTGCTGCTGCCTCCTTTCTTTCCCTCGTTTCGCGAACCGTCCGCGGTAATAGAAGAATATGTGTATAGAAAATTATAAATTTTTCAAAGGCACAGTGAATTCACATCAAGTTCTTTTCTATTTGGAAAAGAGCGCTAGAACATTCTACAATTTTTGGAAGCATATTTGTGACAAGCATATTTGTATTGAGATACGTTGTTGGGTGACCAAACCGGCCTGACAGTATTGAATCAGTACAAACATTGAGTTAGTCCACATTAAAGTGAACGGTTGAATAGTTAGTTATAAGGGCAAGATCCAGTAGTTGGTTATCTATGCTTGGAGACAATGATAATCCAAATTAATATACAAGGACCTTGCCCTTATGACTGACTATTCACAGTCCACTTTTATGTGGACCGTTGCTAACTCGGTGTTTGCACTGATTCAATATTGTCAGGCCGCGTTTCGTCATCCAACAGCGCTACAAATTAACCAACAGACGTCGAATGAAAATCCACCAGATGCAACGCGAACCGCGGCGATTCACCGGGGCGAAAGAGGTTGGAAGGTTAGGGGCGGCGAACCTTGACAATGAACAGTCGTCCAACAATTTCCAGAATAGGTTGAAACTGCGAACTCTCGCACACAGACGAGAGTTGAATATCAGTTCGATATCAATCGGCGGGGGTGCTTGCGGACGTCGTTTATATACACGGCCTTACACACCTTCCACTCTCTTTTCTCTGTCGCACCCTCCCTCGATCCCTTCCTCTCCCTTTCTGTCGTGCAACAAGTGTGACGGCTCGTGGCGGTGGGTAGTAGGTAGGCGAACGAACCAACGAAAAAAAAAAGAAGAGAGAAAGAGAGAGAGAGAGAGAGAGAGGGGGGTGCATCAGCCGTGAAGAGGAGGACGGAAGGTTCGAAAGGGTGGAAAGGTTGGGAAGGATGGAAAATGGGTCGACTTTTGTGTACCGACGAGCTTTGCGAATACGTCAACACCAGGACACACACCTGCAGTTCGACGGTTCACCCCGTTTTCTAGTAAATGTCCTGCTTCCTCTTTCTCTTCTCTCTCTCTCTCTCTCTCTCTCTCTCTCTCTTCTACCCTCTTTCACCTTGTACACCACTACCTTCGTGTCCTTGAGAATTGCACCCGTGTGCGAATAGTCCGCACACGTGCACAACTCTGTCATTGATCCCTATCATCTGTCTCTGTGGAATATCCGATCGAACGTGTCGAAGTAGGTACGTGCAATACAGTGAATCACGATAGTTTATGCGGTCCCATGTGCGTGGATGGTTTCTGCGTGTGGTTTATACGTTCCTTAAATTTGAGAGCAGTATTTCTCTTTTTTTTTTTGTAGCGAATATTTTATTGGGCTGCATTTTTCTTTTTTCGAACGTTCAAAACGTTTAAAACAGTTTCGTTGGAAGTATATATATATATATATTTGACCACGTTTTTTGAAAAATAGGACGTTTGTTGTAAATTTAATAGCATTGGCTTCTGATTAGTTAAATTTTACATTGTAATTGAACTTAGTTGGATGTAAAAACTTGCAATACTGTCACTCTTTGGATCTAGATTCAATTAGCGTAAAGTTTGATTACATGTCAGTTTGAATTTCACGTTAATTACACTTGGACACATATTTTAAAAAGTAACACGATTTATTTTATCGTTCGTTTGTATTTAATTTATCGTGAGAAAACTCTGTCGCGTTTCCAACTCTGCTTAAACAAAAAAGCTTGATTTTACTTTGTCCGCGTGTAGAATGATTACCTGTCGATTTGTATCATCGTCGAGAAAAAACATATGTGTGAAATGTTTCATTGAGAACTGTCACCCGTATAAATTTCATCAAAATCTGCGTGTCGGTGTGCGAGTTTCCCCGTCACTTCGAATCACGAAATCTCTGATTTCAACCCCGTTAAGGGTTAATTGTTAAGCAACAATTTGTCACAATATTATAGATGCTTCGATTATTTTAAAAATTTTAATAAAAATTACAAAATCTAAATAGACAACAAACAATGAAAAAAATATCAGATCCTTACAATTCTTCACAGCAATATTAACGAGCGAGATTTGAAACGAATTGCAAATGAAATATTGCATTAACGCAATTCTTTTTTCACTATTTTCGACTTTTTTAAAAAAGATCTGAATAAATTTCGGGATAAAAATTCTCTCCTCTCGAAGTCTCTACTTTGATACGCAATTGGCTCTCGAATCGAACAATCGGCAAAGATAAAAATTTATCATCTCGAGGAAAGTTACGAGTGAAATTTAGACACAAACGAATTCAAATTGTGCACAGACATACCTGCCGTTAACTTAAAATTCGCGATTGTCAGATGAAAAATCCCAGAACCGCGGCGAACTGCGTTGTCCAGCTTTCGTTTTCGGCTTTCGAAAGAAAATCGAGCGCCAGGTTTCTCGCAAAAACGGAAATGGAAAAAACTGTCCGTGACGCGTGGCGAATGTCCGACAACTTAATTACACCCGTTCGCCACAGGTGCTGAACGTCGAAACGTGATAAATATTTCATGAGGCGAAACAGCCATTACATTGTTTGATTATATTTACATACATTTGATTGCCGGGCCCGCGTGATTAATAACCGTGGCGTCGCCGCTCTCGCGCTTCCCTTTCTTTCTCCCCGCCTCTCCGCTTTTATTCCCCGGTGCTCGTTATTATTCCGAGGTTCTTTCTGCGATCAGCGTGCCGCGATCGCGTTCCATTGCGTAACGAATCAACATAAATATTTGACGAAGCGCCGGTGTTATTGACTCGTTACGAATGAATCACTCCTCCGCGCTGTAATGCGGGGAATTTTCAAAGTGAATCGTTTATGACGAGTGATCGAGTTTCGAGACGTGTCGAGAGGATTGAATATGTATGGACAACGCGGTAAATTGAATTTTCGGCATTCTCGAGGCCGGTCTTTTCACGGTCGAGAATTCACGACTTTCGTCGAGACTTCAGCAAACGTCGATTCTCGGAATTATAGATCGGATTGGATTGAGAAACAAAGCTCCTAAGATTGGATTAGAACGAAACTTGGATTGATTTTATTAATTGAGAGTTAACGGCTAACTTCACTTGCTGGATGTTTTATATATTTTTGCATTATATAAATTTATACAGTCTACTTATAACTTGTACTCGAGTAGGTATTTATTTGTACGAATAGAATTAAAGGAATTGAACGTTAACGTTAAATATCGTAAAATTTGGAGAATATAAAAATATAAAAAATAAAATATTATAATATAAATAATATAATATAAAATATAATATAATATAATATAATATTATAATATAAATAATATAATATAATATTATATTATAATATAAATAATATAATATAAAATATTATAATATAAAATAAAAGAAAAGAAAAGAAAATTTAACTTTGGATATTCTATGTATTTTTCAATGCAACGAAACTCCATGGACTGAAATTTTAGTTGATATCTAATTAACCGAGCCCCTGCCGTTTTTTTATTTCTTCACATTCCATTAGTTCCTCTTTTTCTTTTCTAATTCCACTTTCAACAATGATTCGGCAATAGTCAATTAGAGGAGCGAGAGAGAGAGAGAAAGAGAGAGAGAGAGAGAGAGAGAGAGAGAGAGAGAGAGAGAGAGAGAGAGATTCATTGATGATTCGCACGAATTTCTCATGGAATGTTTGGCGCGAGCTTCTGGCCGGAAGCGGGGCAACGGGGGAGGAAAGACTCGATTACGGATCGATTCGATTAGCTAGCAAGATTAAACATCGACAGTGGGTAATGACATAATTGTACCCGCCTGCTACGTGAATTGATACTATGTTTAACCAGACTCGAGCGCGTTTGGTCGAGTACTATGACGACGTGCAATTATGTTTCAGTATGTTGAAACGTGTGCACGTACGTTGCTTCTACTTCTGTTCCCTCGTATATAACGTACATGCTATTTTCTCATTCGTTTCTTAATTGTCGTTCGGTTTCCCTCATTTTTGACATTGAACTTGTTTCTTCGAATTCCCAGATTAGGCACAATTTTATGTAACGATGGGGATTCGATGGCGGGCCAGATTTTTCTACACATTTGTAGAAAATATTTTCTACATATTTGCAAATATCATTATTATCACGTTTCACATAATTGCAATTAATAATTGCGTTTTTGTAATTGCATGATTATTCTTCTTGCACACTGTCGCAGTGTGCCATTCGTGGGTATTATATAGTATTGAATCATCTCGAAATTTTTTGCAGTTTCTAATTTACTAAGTTTCTTGGTGGAAATGATAATTCTCACCAGTTCGTTAATAAGTCTAAAATTCCTACTGTTAAGGTTAATTGTAAAAGCCATTCTTCCAAAGAATAATTTTTTCCTCCTAGACTTCTCAATGTAACCTGCAAACGAGATAAACAAGATAGAATTAATTAAACAGAATCACGAGAAAGGCGAACAGCAACGGGACGATCACCCAACGAATGAAAAAAACATCAATATTTTATGTTCCATTAACAAAATCGCTCACGCAATACACCCCTCTTTCTTCAGCCCGCGATTTTTAATTTCCGAACGTTAAATTTCCAAAGCGCTTTTAAAGTGTATTCCAACGGAAGTCCCGGGATAAAAATCTCGGAGCCACTCTCCGTGCAAATCATCTCTCTGAGCTTTAAAAAAAAAAAAAAAAGAAAAAAAAAATCGACCGAACGAACGATCCGACGAAATGCATTATACGAAAACCGACAGTTGTTATCCAGCAAAGCAAGAAAAAGAGAAACAAGGAACAGGAAAAAAAGGAACAGTGGTGTACGTAACAACGCCACGCGAAAATCCTCCCGCGTAAAACGTTTAATTCCACCGGCTAGAAACGCGAAGTGAGCGAGAGAATGAAACGGAAGCCGACAACCGCCAAAAAGAATACACACAAACACACGCACACACATACATACACACACACACGTGGAAAAAGAGGTGCAAGAACCTGCTGACATTTCATGAATAAAATCGGCGATTTCTCGTCCGCGTTGCCGGAAGAAAAATGAGCCGTGACCGTGTAAAAACGAACGTGTAATGACTTAATTATGTTCTGGCCTGGGATCGCGAGGTGTTAAGCGTGTCGGCGGCGATAAGGGAGCGGAGGGTAGCGGCGTGTTGAAGCCGGTAGCCGCGGGGAGGGTGGTGCCGCGCGAGGTGGCAAGAAGGGAGGAAGGTCAGCCACGCGGAGCTCGGCTCTGAATGGTTTTAATGGGATTTATGAATGGATAACGAAGCTTGGCCAGCTTTTTCCTCCGTGTGTATGCGCGAGCTGGTCGATGCGATACGACGCGGCGTATCGCGCAGGTGTTTCGTGTTACATTGCTTGTACGGTGTGTGTTTGGGGAGGTTGATTCCCGATCGGGCAGGAGCTTTCACTAGTTTTTATTGCCCGATCTTTGGAAGTTTCTGCGTTCTCAAGAATAATTATCCTTAGATTAGAATCGGGAGCGTACTTATATATTTAACCACTTGCGCTGGCAACTGATTGCGGACCATAACGAGTGACTGAACCGTACACAATACATTCGTCGCTTTCTTTTTCTTCTGAACTCGTCGGGTATGATACCACTGGATCGAAATTATTGAGAAGTAATAAATTTATTATTTGTTCTGTCTGGGTTATACTTGAGTGTATTTAAAACTGGGGAAATATTGCAATTTTGGGACGAAAAAGTTCTCGACGTGCGTGGCACGTCATTCCAGCGCAAGAGGTTGAGGATCTTTAATTACGTCGCGGGGCGTTCGAAGATGGACGTTTGGAAGAATTTGAAGTTTCGACTATCTGTTTTTGATTGTCTGATTTTTGGAAGTTTCAGGATATTTAATTCGGATTAGAAAATTTCTGTATGCTCTTGAGAATTCTTAATTTTTGTAGGTTGTTGGTTATACATCAGGATTATTTGAGCAGTGATTATTTACAGTGACATTATACTAAAACACACACCCAAGTTTTTTAATTAAAAACAAATTATCAAAATTTTATTGTACATTGGATCACGCGAATATTATCGCTATAAAAATTTCTAACCTATTTACATATTTTCATGAACTGTGTACGATACGTTAGATATACACTGTAATGTACAATATGTAAATAGTATATCATCAAATTAAACAAGTATTCGATAACAACATAATAGTGATAAACCATCGTATATACTTTCTCAATAAATATTCAATGTAACAACATCATAACAATAAACCATCGTGCGAATCCGTGTAATTCAAACACCAGCGACATGTAATCACACGTGTAATCATACAATTCACCGCTGAAACAAGATCTGCATCGTAAACCGCGGGAGGAAAAAAAAGGGCACGTGTCGAGGGCAAGAAAGGTGCAAACATTATTACAGCCGCGCGAGTCGTGAATTATAGCTGGCTCTCTCAGCGTTTCAATTTCAAGCGTCTGCCTACGCCTCCAGGCAAAGAGGATTCTGTTGCAGCATCCGGCAGCATCAATTAAAAAGGAAGGAAGCATCACGCTCGTCCACCGTCCGTACGCCATCTTTTCACGACTTTTTCTCTTGTTTTGACTTTCCTTCTCGCTTCCTATTGTTCGCGTTGTTTCTCTTAATAGCGCGAACGTCGATTCCGCGCGATTTACCGTCTGTTTACAGAAGCACGGGGCCCGTAATTACGCGTAATTTATCACGAATACGCGCTGTATCAGTTTCACGTTACGGCCATATATCGTCGGACGTGCGTGTCGCTTGGGTAGGGGCGCGTGCTCGCCTAATTACCCTCGCCTGCCCTGGCGTTCCCTTGGCACTGTTCTTCGATGACCGATTGTAAGGGTGTTTCAGATGGTGCTTCCGATATTCTGAATCAATTGGTTTGTTTGTTCCGCGTGATCTGGGTTAGATTTTAATCCGCGGTTCATTTAACTCGTGGTTTCCAGTTGAACGATGATTCGAAAAATCATTCTGAAAATTTTCTTGGACAATTTGTTTGAAACGATCTTTCAAAACCTGTGTATTATCTGAAATATAGGTCTACGTCTTTTCTCTTTTCAATTATTTAATCATTCTATTTATAACACGCGACTATTCAAATCATTTGATTATACGTGAAATTGTGAAATTGATTTTTGTTATTGTTAGATAATTTAGCAATCAAAATTTATATATTTCTATTCGAATTATCAATTGATCGTTGATTAACTATTGGTTTGACTATTATTTTTCTTCACCTAAACAGTATTAGATATCAGAAAGGTGAAGGAAGAAAAATATTTAGATATTCGTTCAAGTATAGAAAATAAAAATTGATAATAAATTCATTAAAATTACTTACACGAGAAAACGTAAAATTATAATAAGTAGAATTAAGAAACTAATGGTTCTTACCTCGGATATCTCAAAATCAGTGCTATCTCCGGAGGAAAATATTTTTTTTAAATTATATATTATTATATATTATTTTAAACTCGTTATATATTACCGAGGGTTTAAAATTTAAAAAAAATCCGACATCGATACATTTATTCGCAGTTCACGAGCACACGTTGCGAATGATAGACGCGCAAGAAGCGATGTTGCTTCTTCTCTATTAAACCAGCAGACCAGTTAGCTCGCGTCGAAAGCATTCCTAGAAAATCACGTTTCTCAATGTACGTCGGGTAGTCGTATGATCGAGCTCGGGGAAACGTCTTTATCTCTCGCGTGGAAAGAACGAGCCCCGTTTTAATCCGGCGCCTCGCGACACGCCGTTAGCTGGTTCTAAGCCGGCGGCAAGAAGCCGATGGGTGTCCACGTGCCAACAAGCTTGAGCAAATCGTCGCAAAAAGGGCGTAACCTTATAGAATCCGCGTCGAGTCCAGTTCGGGAATGCGAGGCGCACGAGACAAACCGGCGCCGTTTATAGAGGGTAACACGCATTTTAACTTGCCGATGGAATTACAAGGTCCGCGAGGTTCCCGCCGTTTTTTGCAATTTTCTTCCTCTGCGACGCGTCGTGTTCGATATTTTTATTGCTTCGCACGACGCGAGTGATACCGTGTTATTTGCTGTTTGCTAAATCGTAAATCATAAATTAAAATCAGAGAGCAAGAATGGTACATGATGATATTCTTAATTTGTCAGTGGAATTATCGATTTACGAGATTTTGCTGTACTGCATTTTTTTTTGGTCGCATCGTGTTCGATATTTTTATTGCTCCACTCGATGAAAGTGATATCGTGTTAAATTAAAATCAGGGAGCAAGAACAACATATATGTAAAATATTCTTAATTTGTCAATGGAATTATATATTTGCTAGGTTTTGCAATTGATACCACGTTATTTGTTGTTTACTGGTAAATTGGCCTTAGTGAAAATAGATAACAAATCAGAAACAAGATGTTAGAGGGAAAAATTATAATCAGCAACGATATTTAAAAGTAACAATTAAAAAAATTGAATACTCAAACGTCGATTTAATTTCAGTAGCAAAATAAGCTTTTGTGAAACTTTTGCCTCGTGTTTCTAGCGTTGAAACGTATTTAGAAGTACATGCATACGTAGTTGGAACGGAATATACCAGATACAAACTTGCTGTTGTTTGATGATTCATCGTGTGTGGGTAAAGACACCTCACGTTGAGTAAAGATAAAAAAAAAAGTCACGGCAAACATCGCGAGTTGCAGCTACAATTGAGTCATTTACCATATTTACCGTGGCACGTGCCGCACTTGTCAACTATCTCGATCGAGATCGGTCGATCGTAAACCGGATTAATAGCGTACGTATCGGGGAAACACGGAGAAACAATCGAGCGATGGTTGCGATCTTAGTTTCAACGGGATTCTTGATTGACGATTAAGTGCCTCTCTCAATGTGAGATTAATTCTAATCGATTGCCATTTCAAACCCTCGAACTCTAGGAATTGTCTTGTTTAAAGTAATTAATTATTGGTAATCAATTTATTTATTCATCCTACTGTAACAGTGTAATATTTAATGTACACGATTGAATGGATACGTTTAATACGTAGTGTAACTATATACTGTGGTGTAACACGGTATGAATTTAATATATTCTACCAGTCCATTTCGTGGACTTTCACAAGTTCTGTCCATTTGCACGATTGAAGTGAATTCTATTAAAATTATCTTGGACTTTTATTACTAATTTAATTTGAAAATTCCTAGCAGTGACATTAAGAGAAACGGTTTTTATTCTGATGCTGAAATGAATGGAATTCAACGAAATAAATTTTCAGCACGAATTGTTACACTATTTGACGCGAAATTAGGAAATTACGAAAGAGAAGTTTATAATCCGTAACTTGTTACTTGTTGATATTCAGTTGTCAGTATTGTCAGTTAGCATTATGAATTATTTTGAAGTAAGTTTCATAAAATTATACGTACATTCTTAAAAATCGCAAAATTCTTTTGTTATCGAAACTAAGAAAATTAATATACGATCGAAGAATCTGCGAAATGTTGACATATTAACCATATTGAGAATTACAAAATACACGAGCAGTGAAGAAATTTAATTATCTCTGACAGATATCTAAATTCACAATGATAAAATTTCCTCTAAACTCGCAACAATGAAATGCGTAAAAATTCGCAATTAATGGCTCAAATTAATTACTTAACTACGCATTTCTCCGAAAAAGTTGCGCAAAAATGCGTTTCGCTCGAGAAGAAAAGGGTGCTTCAGCACTTCTGAATGAAAGCGTATACAAATGACCAACTACGTACCTATTTTCAACGAGTTAAACTTGTCAAATTACTACACGCACACAAGCTCACGAGAGGAAACGTCAGCCAAGAAAAGACGACGTCTTCCGTTCGAACACATACGAATTGGACGTATGTACGTATGTATTTATCACGGCACGTGCGGTTGCCTCTTCACTTCTCTATCGATCAATCGACTCGGATTAATGACACGTTTGCCGGCGGAATATCTAATGACAGCCACGTCTTACAGAATGACGGATAACAGTTGTTACAGCAGTTATCGCGCGGAGAAATCTCGCGGTAATGCTCGAAACATTTTTATGGATATCGCTCTCTTCATTCAGAGGCTCGACACGTTCGCCGTTTTTTTTTAAATAGGATTACCGCTCGGCGCTCCTTTTTTTACGTATATCCGCAGTCGCATTTCGAACGTGTTAGACACGCGGTTTTATCTCGTAATATGCTCGATTCTTGCCGCGTAAACAGAAACCCGACAAAATTTATCTCGCCGTTGCATAATGCTCGCGTTTCTAGGCTGTTTGAACGAGTCGCCAATCAAACAGGAAATGATGTAGTTCGAAATATTTGAACATATACATATGATGTATAAATTACAAATATTTCAATACACAAACGATAACTTAATAAAAAGTAATTTTAATTGTAATGTGTTATGTTTGTAATAAGTAGAATAAATTGCACAAAGAAGTTACTATAAATTTTATAGGAGTTTCGAATTTTACAAGAAATATGATAAAATGTTATAAATTCCATGACGAAGCATTATTATAAATTATTAAAAATTCCTCAACGAAATCGTTATAAATAAAGGACAATTATGTACAAACTTTACAAAGAAATCGTTGAAAATTCCACAAAAATGTCGCTGTAAATTTCACAAGTGTGGAGAGTGATTAAAAAGTCGCCATTTAAAATAGCAATCGTCACACGTTTTCACTCGCGTACGTTTATACCAATCTACCTATATGAGTAATAAAAAATTTTCCAAAACAAAGTCTAAGCCATGTCCACGATTCGTGGAAACGAATGAAAATAATAGAAAGTACGTTTCTCGCCAAACGAATGGAAATAATACGCGGTACGTAGTACGTGTTTATCGTCCTCGAACTGCGACAACAGAATCGGAACAAACTTGTCTAGACACGAGTCAGTCCGATTTCACATTCGGTTTCGATAACACGTGTTGAAATTTCTTGCAAACGACGTATTACGCATTACGCGATCGTTCCGCGATTGTATTATATTAACTGTTTTACGGATCCTCGTGTGTTTCGTTCCAACAGTTGCAGTCCGTGGATGAACATCTCTCTACCTTGGCGTCTCTGCTTCTTAGTCTTCTTTGGAAATGGGCCTTAACGTAAGTTATTAACAAATATATCGTTGAGATGTAATTTAGTATCGAATATACATTGTGCCAACATTATATGTCGGTAATTTATATGTCTGACTTTTTTGAATCTTCTATACTCAGTATCGTGTGAAAGTTGTATCGTAGTGTTGGCGTTAATATAACAGATCATTCGATTCGTCTTTATTTCAGTTATCATACTATAATAACAGTCGCATTTAAGAAAAATTTCGATAGTCTTGGAAAATCTCGAGTCGAGAAAAATGAGCTTGATCAAAATTTTGGTCAATTTTTTAATATAATTTAAATTTTCTTCTTTCGATCAATTAAAATTAATTGAAAACGTATTGAAAATTTCCTTACTCTCGTCAGTTTTTCAATGCAATTGATAATCCAATTTTAACAAATTAAATTTACACTCTAGAGTGTAATGCCATTCGTGATTCAGAGGCTTGAAGTTAATTGACTTAATAGCCTTTCGTATCGCGATCGGCGTTCGATCGGTGATCGAGTCGATTTGTCATCGAACTTACGTAACTCGGTGTCGTTAAACTCGGTGCATCAGATACGTATGACAAACGGAAGAGTTTACCGGGCACGTGGGCGAACGCGTTGTTATCTAGTTTATGTCGATTTCAGTATCCATCCATGACCTCGGTAAAATGGTAATCGATTGTCGTAATAATTGTTACGTAATCCGCGGCAGAAGTAATAGCCGGCAACAGGTGAGATTCCGTAATCACGCGGAAGGACGTTCGCGCTTCCAGCGTGTAAAAGGAATAACGGCTGAATAGCTCGGCCAACACGAACGCGTCGGCAACCGCGATTTCACCTGTTTTTCCTTCGTTTTGTTTCTCCTCTTTCGATTACCAGCGAGAGCGTGCAACGTCGCGTCGGTCTCTCGCAATTTTCTGTTAACGACTATTATGCTAATTATCCGGGACCTTTCCGGTTGAATATTTTTCTCGTTGTGGAAGTAACTGTTGATTGAATTTAATTGTAAGAGGAGGGTCGAACGAACGAAGTTGAGATTTTGTTGATGGACTTTGTTGATGGAGACTGACGCTTTGCATTGTCGTAATTTCAGGGAATTTCAGTAGTTCTTCGTTTCATTCAATCCTCTCTTTGCAATTGTATATTTAGATGTTAAACAATTTTTATTGTTTGTCACTGCGTATTCAGTTATTGTAATTTTATAATCTACTGCTTTATAAAATTAAATGATAGAAAATCGTGTGTCATTTTCGATTTTAAATTTATTAATTTAATTTTTAAATTACGAGCAATCCGCTCGATGTTGCCATTATTTTTTATTATTTTATTATTTAATTAATAAAATTTGATCAATTATTGTGCGATGTATAACATATTTGTTATCAAGATTATTATTAATATGAAAATATTTAATTATTACATTATTACATTAAATATTTAATTATTACAATTGTAATGGTATTGAATTCAATTGTAAAGACAGGATTGAATGAAACGAAGTGAAGAGTTGGTGGAGTTTATTTAAGAATATCGATGTTGTTCATGTATCAACGTTATTTTAATTTTGATTTTATTTTATCATTAATTATATATATTTAGTAAATTTCATGAATAAAATTGAGGATTAATAAAATTTATTCAAGAACCCACCGTAATTTTATCGTAATTTTAAGAGTTAGTCATGAACATCCTATCTCTTTGTAGAAGTAATAGTAACAATTCTCTTCTAGAGGTAAATTTTTCTAGGCACATTGAAATCCTTAAACAAACGTTCGATTTAAAAACAAAGTGACTTGCGCCACTTTCAAAAAAAAAAA